>NW_024743286.1:0-16737 GCF_018991925.1 Homarus americanus | reverse complement strand
ACTTTCCCGAAAATAGATTATCATAGAAACAGGAAGTATCATAAAAATGGGGAAATATCGACTTTCCGGGAAAAGTTGGTTAGATAATAAATTGCCGAAAATAGATTATCATACAAAACAGGAAATTTATCATAAAAATGAAATATCTACTTTCAGGAAAGTTGGTTTAGATTACCAAATTTGCCGAAAATAGATTATCATAGAAAACAGGAAATTTGTATCATAAAAAATGGAAATATCTACTTTCCGGGAAAGTTGGTTAGATAGCAAATTTGCCGAAAAATAGACTATCATGAAAAACAGAAATTGTATCATAAAAATGAAATATCTACTTTCCGGGAAAGTTGGTTAGATAACCAAATTTGCCGAAAATAGATATCATAGAAAACGGGAAATTTGTATCATAAAAAATGGAAATATCTACTTTCGCGAAAGAAGTTTCTTAGACCAACTTTCCCGAAAATATAGATTATCATAGAAAACGGGAAATTTGTATCATAAAAAGAAATTTGTATCATAAAAATAGGAAATATCAGCACCTCACCGAAAGTAGTTAGATAAACAACACCGAAATAGATTATCATAAAACCCAGAAATTTGTATCATAAAATGGAAATATCATAAGGAAGTTGGTTAGATAACCAAATTTGCCGAAATAGATATCATAGAAACAGAAATTGTATCATAAAAATGGAAATATCTACTTTCACAGTTGATTAGATCAAACAACGTGGAATTATCATAGAAACAGAAATTTGTGTCATAAAATGAAATACTCCACTTTCCAGAAGTTAGTTCTACTTCCCGAAAGTAGATGAATTTTCTACTTTCCAGGAAAATGAATATACAATTTTCAGAGATGAATTTTCAAATTTTTTGGAAATATTATTACCTAATTTTGCAGTAGATTATCATAGAAAACAGGAAATTTGTATCTCAAAAATGGAAATATCTACTTTCAGGAAAGTTGGATTGAACAATCAAATTTTCTAAAAATAGATTATCATAAAACAGGATATTTATCATAAAAAAAAATATCACTCCAGGAAAATTGGTTAGAAACAAATTTACTAAATAAAATCATAGAAAAAAGAAATTTGTATAAAAATGGGAAATATCTACCCATTGGTTAAATAAACAACTTTCGAAAATAAATTATCATAAAACAGAAGTATCACAAAAATAGGAAATATCTTCTTTCGGAAAGTTAGTTTAATAATAAATTTGCCAAAAATATCATAAAACAGAAATTGATCACAAAAATAGAAATATCCTTTCCCAAAGTTAGTTAGAAAAACAATTTTTAAAAATACATATCATAGAAAACAGAAATTTATCACAAAAATGAAACCTCCACCAAGTAATTTCGATTCAAAGATAACCAAATTTGGAAAATATACCTAATCTTCAAAACGAAAAAGAAAATTGCTCATCACAAAAATAAAAATATCTACTACACAAAGTTAGTTCTAATAACAAATTTCCCAAAATGAATTATCATGAAAACAGAAATTGTATCAAAAAAATGCAAAATATCACTTCGGAAAGTTATTTAAATATTAAATTTCCAAAAATACATTATCAGAAAAAAGAAATTATATATAAAATATAAATATATTATAAATATATATATATAAACAACTTTCGAAAATTATTATCATAAAGAAAACAGAATTTATCAAAAATAGGAAATATCTACTTCCAGGAAAGTTGAATATAAATTTTCAAAAATAGATATCATAAAAACAGAAAATTGTATCATAAAAAATAGAAATATCTTATAACAGCAAAAGTTAGTTGAATAAAAAATTTCCGAAATAAATATCATGAAAACTGAAATTTGTTATCATAAAAAATGAAAATATCTATAGGAAAGTTAGTTTATCCTTTCCAGAAAAGTGAATGGACCACCTTTTCAAGAAAGAAAGATTATCGACCTAAGAATAGATTTTCAATTTTGAAATATTACTAATTTTGCTGAAATAGATTATCATAGAAAACAGGAAATTTGTTATCAAAAAATGAAATATCTACTTTCAGAAAGTTGGTTGAACAATCAAATTTTTCGAAAATAAGATTATCATAAAACAGGATATTTGTATCATAAAATAGAAATATCTTTCGGGGAAAGTTAGTTTAGATAACCAAATTGCCGAAAATGAATATCATAAAAGCAATTTGTCATCATAAAAAATAGAAATCTACTTTCCGAAAGTTGGTTAAATAAACAACTTTCAAAAATGAATTATCATGAAAACAAATTTATCATAAAAATTAGGAAATATCTCTTTCAGAGAAAGAGTTGGTTAAATAACAAATTTTGAAAATAGATTATCATGAAAGCGAAATTTGTATCAAAAAATAGAAATATCTACTTTCGCGAAGTTGGTTAGATAACAATTTCCGAAAATAGATTATCATAGAAAACAGAAATTTAGCATAAAAAATGAAATATCTAGCACCAGGAAAGTTGGTTGAATAAAATTTGCCCGAAAATAGATTATCATAGAAAACGGAAATTTGTATCATAAAAATGGAAATATCTCATAGAAAGTTGGTTTGATAAACAACTTTCCAGTAAATTATCTTGAAAACAGGAAATTTGTGTCATAAAATAGGAAATATCTATTCAGGAAGTTAGTTATCTACTTTCGAAAAGTGAATAGATTTTCTACTTTTCGGAAATGAATTATCGATTTTTCAGAATAGATTTTTGAATTTTGAAATATTACTAATTTTTGCGAAGTAGTTATCATAAAACAAATTGTATCACAAAAATGATATCTACTTTCCAGGAAGTTGGTTGAATAACCAAATTTTCGAAATAGATATCATATAAAACAGAGTTGTATCATAAAAATGAAATATCTAACTCAGGAAGTTGGTTGAATAACCAAATTTTCCGAAAATAGTTATCATAGAAACAGGTATCATAAAATAAAATATCTACTCTAGAAGTTGGTTAGATATATCTTTCGAAATAGATTATCATAGAAAACGGAAATTTGTATCATAAAAATGAAATATCTACTTAGAAGTTGATTTGAATAACAAATTGCAGAAAATAAATTATCATAGAAACAGAAATTGTATCATAAAATAAATATCTACTTTCACGAAAGTTGGTTAGATAAACAACACCGAAATAGATTATCATAAAACAGAAATTTGTATCATAAAAATGAAATATCTACTTTCCGCGAGTTGGTTAGATAAACAATTTCGAAAATAAATATCATAAGGAAATTTATATATAAATGAAATATCTACTCTGAAAGTTGGTTAGACTACAAATTTGCCGAAAATAGATTATCATAAAACAGGAAATTTGTATCATAAAATAGAAATATCACTTTCAGGAAAGTTGGTTGAATAACAAATTGCAAATAGTTATCATAAGCAAATTTGTATCTAAAAATGAAATATCTACTTTCCAAGAAAGTTGGTTGAATAACCAAATTTACCCGAAAATAGATTATCATAGACAAGAGTTGTATCTCATAAAAATGGAAATATCTACTTTCTGAAAGTTGGTTGAATAAATAACTTTCACGAAAATAGATTATCACAAAGCAAATTTGTATCATAAAAAATGAAATATCACTTTCAGGAAAGTTGATTTGAATAATAAATTTCGAAAATAGATTATCATGAAAACAGGAGAATTTATATCATAAAATAAAATATCTACTTTCCATGAAAGTTGGTTGAATAATACCACAAAATGATATAAAAGAAAGAAATTTATATCATAAAAAAATAATCCTCCAGGAAAGTTGATTAGAATAACAAATTGCGAATAGATTATCACAAAACAAAATTTGTATCATAAAATAAAATATCTACTTTCCGCGAAAGTTAGTTAGATAAAACAACTCCGAAATGAATTATCATAGAAAACGATATATATAAAAATGAAATATCTGCATTTTAAGAAAGTTGTTTGAATAATAATTTGCCAAGATAGTTATCATGAACAACGAAATTTGTCATAAAAATAGAAATATCTGCTTTCATAAGTTGGTTAGATAAACTAACAAAATAGATATCATAAAACAATTTGTATCATAAAAATGGGAAGTTGATTTAGATAACCAAATTTGCCGAAATAATCAAAGAAGGAAATTTATGCAAAAGTAAAATATCTACTGCGAAGTTGAACAAATGAACAACTTTCTGATGATTATCATAGAAACAGAAATTTGATCATAAAAATAGAAATATCTACTTTCAAGAAAGTTGGTTGAATAAAAATTTGCCGAAATAGATATCATAGAAAACAGGAAATTTGTATCATAAAAAATGAAATATCACTACGAAAGTTGAATTATAAACAACTATTCAAAAGCAGAAATTTCTATGCTAAAAGAATATCACTTTCAGGAAGTTGGTTGAATAACCAAATTTGCGAAAATAGTTATCATAAAACGAAATGTATCATAAAAATAGAAATATCTACTGCAAAGAACAGTTGAGATAACAACTTCCGAAAATAGATTATCATAAAAACAGAAATTTGTGTCATAAAAATAAAATATCTACTTTCAGGAAAGTTAGTTGAATAGCATTTGAGAAATAGATTATCAACAGACAAACAGGAAGTATTATCTGAAAAATAGAAATATCTAGCATGAAGTTGGTTAGATAAATAACTTTTCGAAAATAGATATCATAGAAACGAAATTGTATCATAAAAATGAAATATCTACTTTCTGGAACTTGGTTTGAATAAACCTTTGAAAATAGATTATCATAGAAACGAAATTTGTATCATAAGATAAAAATATCTACTTCACGAAGTTGAACAGATAAACAATACCGAAAATAGTTATCATGAAAACGAAATTTGTATCATAAAATAGATATCATATACCAGGAAATTGAACAAACAAACGAAAATAAGTTATCATAAAGCAGAAATTTGTATCATAAAAAATATCTACTTTCAGAAGTTGGTTAAATATGTTTGCGAAAATAGATTATCCAAAGAAAACAGAAATTTGTATCATAAAAATAGGAAATATCTACTTCCGCGAAGTTAGTTGAATAAACAACACCGAAAATATTATCATGAAAACGAAATTTGTATCATAAAAAATAGAAATATCTACATTTCAAGAAAGTTGGTTAAATAATAAATTTCGAAATAGATTATCATAAAACAGAAATTTGTCATAAAATGAAATATCTCTTCACGAAAGTTGGTTAGATAAATAACTTTCCAAAATGAATTATCATAGAAAACAGAAATTTGTATCATAAAAATAGGAAATATCTACTTTTAAGGAAAGTTGGTTAGATAATAATTTCAAATAGATATCATAAAACCGGAAATTTATGCCAAAAAGGAAATATCTACTTTCGCAAGTTAGTTAGATAAACAAACCGAAAATAGATTATCATAGAAAACGAAATTTGTATCATAAAAATAAAATATCTACTTTCCGGGAAAGTTAGTTGGATAACAAATTTGCAAAATAGATTATCATAAAAACAGAAATTGTATCATAAAAATGAAATATCTACTTTCCATGAAAGTTGGTTAGATAAATAACTTCGAAAATAGATTATCATGAAAACAGAATTTGTGTCATAAAAATGAAATATCTGCTTTCAGGAAAGTTGGTTAGATAATAAATTTGCAAAAATAAATATCATAAACAACGAAATTTGTATCATAAAAATGAAATATCTACTTTAAGAAAGTTGGTTAAATAAACAACACCGAAAATAGATATCATAGAAAAAAGAAATTTGTATCATAAAAATCAAATATATGCACCAAGGAAATTGGTTAGATAAACAAATTTGCGAAAATAGATTATCATGAAAACGAAATTTGTATCATAAAAATGGAAATATCTACATCCACGAAGTTGGTTGAATAAATAACTTCAAAATAGATATCATAGAAACGAAAGTCATGTATAAAATAGAAATATCTACTTTCCAGGAAAGTTGGTTATCTCTTTCAAAATGAATTTCCTTTAAATGAATTATCGATTTTAGAATGAATTTTCAAATTTTTAAATAGATTATCATAGAAAACGAAATTGTATCACAAAAAATGAAATATCTACTTCAGAAGTTGGTTGAATAATAAATTTCAAAATAGTTATCATAGAAACAGAAATTTGTATCATAAAATAGAAATATCTGCACAGGAAGTTAGTTAGATAACCAAATTTGCGAAAATAGATATCATAAACAGAAATTTGTATCATAAAAATGAATATCTACAAAAGTTGGTTGAAAAACAACTTTCGAAAATAGATTATCATAGACAGAAATTTGTATCATAAAAAGGGAAATATCTACTTTCAAGGAAAGTTAGTTAGATAACAAATTTGCCGAAATGATTATCTAAACAAAATTTATATCATAAAAAAGAATATCTACTCACAAAGTTGGTTGAATAAACAACAAAATAGTTATCATGAAAACAGGAAATTTGTATCATAAAAATGAAATATCTATCAGGAAGTTAGTTACCAGTAGATAATCACAGGAAGTAGTATCACGAATAGATTTCGTTACAGAAAATACAATTTTGCGAGTAGATTATCATAAAACAGAAATTTATATCACAAAATGAAATATCTACTTTCCGGGAAGATTGGTTAGATAACCAAATTAGAAAATAAATATCATAGAAACAAATTTGTGTCATAAAAAAGAAATATCTACTTTTCGAGAAAGTTAGTTTAGATAAAATTTGAAATAGATTATCATAAAACAGAAATTTATATCATAAAAATGAAATATCTACTTTCCAAAGATTAGTTAGATAAACAACTTCCGAAAATAGATTATCATGAAAAGAAATTTGTGTCATAAAAATGAAATATCTATAAGTTGATTCTACTTTTAAGTAATAAATTTCATTTCAGAAAATAGATTATCAATTCAGAATAGATTTTCAATTTTGAAAATATAATTTTCAGTAGATTATCATAGAAAACAGAAAGTATCACAAAAATAAAATATCTGCTTTCAGGAAAGTTGGTTAGATAATAATTTGCGAAAATAAATTATCATAAAAACAGAATTTGTCATAAAAATGAAAATATCTTTTCATGAAAGTTGGTTAATAACAATTTGAAAGTTATCATGAAAACAAATTGTATCTTAAAAATGAAATATCTCTTTTAGAAAGTTGGTTAGATAACAAATTTGAAATAGTTATCATGAAACAAAATTGTATCATAAAAAATGAAATATCTACTTCAGAAAGTTGGTTAGATAACTAAATTTCAGAGTAGATTATCATAAAAGCAAAATTTGTATCATAAAAAATGGGAAATATCTACCGAAGTTGGTTAGATAAACAAATACCGAAATAGATTATCATGAAAACGGAAATTTGTATCATAAAATCGAAATATCTTTCAGACAGATAAACAATTTGACAAAATAGATTATCATAGAAACCAAAATTTGTATCATAAAATAAAATATCTACTTTAAGGAAAGTTGGTTAAATAATAAATTTGCCAAAATAAATTATCATAAACAGGAAATTTGTATCGTAAAATGGAAAGTTGGTTAGATTAACAACACCAAAATAGATTATCATAGAAACAGAAATTTGTATCATAAAAAATAAAATATCTTACTCAGGAGAGTTGGTTAAAACCAAATTCAAAAATAGATATCATAAACAAAATTGTATCATAAAATGAAAATATCTACTTTAAAAGTTAATTAGATAATAACCGAAATGATTATCATAGAAACGAAAATTTGTCATAAAAATAGAAATATACCTTGCAGGAAAGTTGGTTATCTACTTTCCCGAAATGAATAGATTCTTCTAAAGAAAATGAATTATCGACTTTAGAATGAATTTTCAATTTTGCAGAAATATTACTAATTTGCAGTAGATTATCATAGAAACGAAATTTGTATCATAAAAATAGAAAATATCTAATTTCAGGAAGTTGGTTGAATAAAAAATACAAAAATAGATATCATAGAAACGAAATTTGTATCATAAAAATGAAAATATCTACTTTCACAAGAAAGTTGATTAAATAAAACAACTTTCGAAATAGATTATCATAAAAGCAAGAAGTTATCATAAAAAAATGAAATATCTACTCGGAAAGTTAGTTGAATAATAATTTGCCGAAAATAGATTATCATGAAAACGAAATTTTAATCATAAAAACAAATATACCGAAGTTCATTAGATAAAAACCCGAAATGAATTATCAAAACAGAAATTTGTATCAAAAATGAAATATCACTTCAGGAAGTTGGTTATCTACCAAAGTAAATAATTTTCTACTTTCAGGAATAGATATCGATCCTAGAATAAATTTTCAATTTTAAATATTACATTTGAGATAGATTATCATGAAAAAGAAATTTGTCATAAAAATAGGAAATATCTACTTTCCGGAAAGTTGGTTAGATAACCAATTTACCGAAAATAGATTATCATAAAACAGAAATTGTATCATAAAAATGAAATCTATCCAAGTTGGTTAAATAAACAAATCAAATAAATATCATAAACAATTGTATCATAAAAATAGAAATATCTACTTTACAGAAGTTGGTTGAATAACAATTGCCAAAATAGATTATCTAAAAACAGAAATTTGTATCATAAAAATAGAAAATATTACTTTCCGCGAAAGTTGGTTGAATAACTTTCACGAAAATAGTTATCATAGAAACAAAATTTGTATCATAAAAATGAAATATCTGCTTTCAAGAAGTTGGTTATCTACTTACAAAGTAGATAAATTTTCTACTTTCGGAAAATGATTATCATTTCGAAGAATAGATTTTCCAATTTGAAATATTACTAATTTTGAAATAAATTATCATAAAACTGAAACATATCACAAATGGAAATATATCTACTTTCCGCGAAGTTGGTTAGATAACCAAATTTCCAAATGATTATCATAAAACAGAAATTTGATATCATAAAAAATAGAAATATCACTTTCAGAGAAGTTAGTTAGATAACCAAATTTGCCGAAAATAGATTATCATAAAAACAGAAAGTTGTATCAAAAATGGAAATATCTACTTTCTTCCGCGAGAAGTTGGTTGGAATAAAAACTTTCCGAAAATAGATTATCATAGAAACTGAAATTGTATCATAAAAATAGAAATATCTACTTTCAGGAAAGTTGGTTAGATAATAAATTTGCAAAAAAAATTATCATGAAAACAGAGGAAATTTGTATCATAAAATGAAATATCTACTTTCCAGGAAAGTTAGTTTAGATAAACAACTTTCGAAATAAATTATCAATAAACAGGAAATTTGTATCATAAAAATGAAATATCTACTTTCCGGAAGTTGGTTATATACTCAAAAAAAATAGATTTTCTACCAAGAAAATTATCGATTTTTCAAAGAATAGATTTTTCCAAATAACCTAATTTTGAAGTAGTTATCATAGAAGCAAATTGTATCTCAAATGGAAATATCTACTTTCAGGAAAGTTGGTTAGATAACCAAATTTTCCGAAAATAGATATCATAAAAACAGAAATTTGTATCATAAAAATGGAAATATCTACTTTCAGGAAAGTTGGTTAGATAACAAATTTGCGAAAATAGATTATCATAGAAACAGGAAATTTATCATAAAAATTGAAATATCTACTTTCCTTGAAAGTTAGTTAGATAAACAACTTTCAATAAATTATCATAAAAACAGAAATTTGTATCATAAAAAATGAAATATCTACTTTCCGGGAAAGTTGGTTATCTACTTTCGAAAGTAGATAGTTCTACTTTAAAAAATGAATTATCGATTTTCAAGGAATAGATTTTCAATTTGAAATATTACTAATTTGCAGTAGATTATCATATGAAAACGAAATTTGTATCACAAAAATGAAATATCTGCTTTTAGGAAAGTTATTTAGATAACCAAATTTTCGAAAATAAATATCATAAAACAGAAATTTATATCAAAAATGGAAATATCTATAAGGAAAGTTGGTTAAGATAACCAAATTTGCAATGATTATCATAAACAAATTGTATAAAAAATGGAAATATCTAACTTTCATGGAAATTGGTTAAGATAAACAACTTTCGAAAATAGATTATCATAGAAAACAGAAATTGTATCATAAAATGAAATATCTACCGGAAGTTGGTTAGAATATTAAATTTGCAAAATGAATATCATGAAAACAGAAATTTGTATCATAAAAATAGGAAATATCTACTACGCGAAGAAATTGGTTTATCTACTTTCCCGAAAAGTAGATGAACTCTACTAAGGAAAATGTATGATTTTCGAGAATAGATTTTCAAATTTGAGGAAATATTACTAATTTTGCGAAGTAGATTATCATAATGAAATTTGTTATCTAAAAAATGGGAAATATCTACTTTCCGGGAAGTTGGTTAAATAACCAAACTTCGAAAATAGATTATCATAAAACAGAAATTTGTATCATAAATAAAATACTCTAATTTCGGAGAAAGTTGATTGAATAATAAATTTTCCGAAAATGAGTATCATGAAAGCAGAAATTTGTATCATAAAAATGAAATATCTACTTTCCAGGAAAGTTAATTTATCTACTTTCGAAAAAGTAGAAAGATTTCTACTTTTGGAAAGTAGATATCATTTCAGGGAATATATACGAATTTTGAAAAATATTATAATTTTGAAGTAGATTATCTTAAAACAGAAATTTGTATCTACAAAATGGAAATATCTACTTTCCGAGAAAGTTGGTTAGATAACCAAATTTTAAAATGAATTATCATAGAAACGGAAACTTGTATCATAAAAATGGAAATATCTACTTTACAGGAAAGTTGGTTAAATAGCAACTTTGAAAATAGATATCACCAAAACGGGAAATTTGTATCATAAAAACAGAAATATCTACTTTTCGAGAAAGTTGGATTTAGATAAATAACTTTCCCGAAAATGATTATCATAAAACAGAAATTTATCATAAAAAAGCGAAATATCTACTTTCAGAAAGATGGTTAAATAAACAAATTTGAAAATAAATATCACAGAAACATGAAATTTGTATCATAAAAAACGAAATATCTACTTTCCAGCGAAGTTGATTGAACAAACAACTTTCGAAAAATAGATATCATAGAAAACAGCAAATTTATACATAAAAATGAAAATATATACTTTCCGAAAGATTGGTTCGATAACCAAATTTCCGAAAATAAATATCATAAAACAAATTGTATCATAAAAACGGAAATATCTACTTCCAAAGTTGATTATATACTTTCCAAAAAGTAGATAGATTTTCTTTTCGGAAAAAGATTATCGATTTTTCAGAGATAGATTTTCTAATTTTGGAAATTTACCTAATTTTTGATAGTTATCATAAAACGAAATTGCATCAAAAAAATATAAAACTACTCTCAGAAAAGTTGTTTAAATACAAATTAACGAAAATGAAAATATCATGAAAACAAGAAAATTATATCATAAAATAGGAAATATATACCCGCAAAGTTAATACAAATTTCAGAAAAAAATATCATAAAAACAAAAATTGTATCATAAAATGGAAATATCTACTTTCGCAAAGTTAATTAAATAAAAACTTCCAAAATAGAATATCATAAAAAGGAAATTATATCAAACATAGTAAATATCTACCTTCCAAAAGTTGGTTAAAATAAATATTTATAAAATAGATTATCATAAGCGTGTATATAAAATGGGGAAATATCTACTTTCCATAGTCTTTTAATGAATTTATCATAGAAAACAGGAAATTTGTATCTCATAAAAATGAAATATATCTACTTATAAAGATGTTGGTTATCTACTTTTGAAAAAGTAGTCGTTCTACTTTCGGTAGTTGTAATTTTACTAGAATAGATTTAGTGAAAGAATATACAATTTGCGAAGTAGATTATCATAGAAACGGGAAATTTGTATCACAAAAAATGAAATATCTACTTTCCGGAAAGTTAGTTAGATAACCAAATTTGCCAGAAAATGAATTATCATAAACAGGAAATTTGTATCACAAAAATGGAAATATCTACTTTCGCGAAAGTTGGTTGAATAAACTAACTTTCCCGAAATAGTTATCTTAGAAAACAGGAAATTTGTATCCATAAAAATAAAATATCTACTTTCAGGAAAGTTGATTTATCTACTTTCGAAATTTTCTACTACTTTCGGGAAAGTAGATTATCGATTTTTCGAAATAGATTTTTCTCGAATTTTGAAATATTACCTAATTTTGCGAAGTAGATTATCATAAAACCCAAATTGTGTATCACAAAAATGGGAAATATCTGCTTTCCGGAAGTTGGATTAGATAACATTTTCGAGAAATATATGGAATATCATAGAAAACGGGAAATTTGGCAACCCATAAAAAATGGGAAATATCTGCTTTCTAGGAAAGTTGGTTAGATAACCAAATTTGCCGAAATAGATTATCTCATAAGCAAGTGTATAAAAAAAATGGGAAATATCTACTTTCCGCGAGTTGATTGAATAAACAACTTTGCCAAAAATAGATTATCACCGAAGCAAATTTGTATCATAAAAATGGGGAAATATCTGCTTTCCGGGAAGTTGGTTATCTACCGAAAGTGAATCGTTCACTTTGGGAAATAGATTATCGATTTTCAGGGGAATAGATTTTCGAATTTGGAAATATTACGCAATTTTTAGAAGTAGATTATCATAGAAAACGGAAATTGTATCATAAAAAAATGAAATGTCTACTTTCATATGAAAGTTGGTTAGATAAACAACTTTCCGAAAAAGATTATCAAAAAAACAAAAATTTATCATAAAAATAGAAATATACTTTCCGGGAAAGTTGAACACATTAACCAAATTGAATAGATATCTACAAAACGGAAATAGATATCTAAAATAGAATACTTCGAAATTTGGTTAAATAAACAACTCTCCAAAAAATAAAACACATAGAAAAACGGAAATTTGTATCACAAAAATGGAAATATCTACTTTCCAAAAGTTGATTTGATAACCAATTTCCCGAAAATAGATTATCACAGAAAACTGAAATTTGTATCAAAAAAATTGAAACATCACTTTCCGGGAAAGTTGGTTAAATAACCAAATTTGCCGAAAATAGATATCATAGAAAACGAGAAATTTGTATCATAAAACAAACATCTACTTTCCGCGAAAGTTAGTTAGATAAACAACTTTCCCGAAAATAGATTATCATTAGAAAAACAGGAAATTTAGTATCAAAATAGGCAAATATCTACTTCCGGAAAGTTGGTTATCCACTTTCCAAAAGTAGATGATTTTCAATTAGAAAGAAGATTATCGATTTTCAGAAATAGATTTTCAAATTTTGGGGAAATAATACCCAATTTTATGAATGACATAATACAGAAACAGGAAATTTGTATCACAAAAATGGGAAATATCCACTTCCGGAAAGCGAAGATGTTCATTTCCCGAAAAGTAGATAGATTTTCTACCTTTTCGGAAAGTAGATCGATTTTCTGGGCCAGATTTCGAATTTTGGGGGGAAATATTACCTAATTTTGCGAAGCAGATTATCAAGTAGAAATGGGGAAATTTGTATCACAAACATGGGAAATATCTACTTTCCGAAAAGTTGAGTTAGATAACCAAATTTCTTCCGAAAATAGACGCCTACAGAAAAACGGGAAAATTTGAATATAAAAAATTGGAAATATCTACTTCACAGAAAGTTGTTAGATAAACAACTCTTCCGAAAATAGATTATCACAGGAAAACGGAAATTTGTATCATAAAAAAATGGGAAAATATCTACTGGGAAGTTGATAGATAACCAAATTTGCCGAAAAATAGATTTATCATAGAAAACGGAAATTTGTATCATAGAAAATTGAAATATCTACTTTCCGAAAGTTAGTTAGAAGCAAACTAAAATTTGCCGAAAAATAGATTATCATAGAAAACGGAAATTTGTATCATAAAAAAATGGGAAATATTCATCGAGAAAATTGAAAGTTAGATAAACAACTTTTCCCGAAAAATAGATTATCACAGAAAACGCAAAATTTGTATCATAAAAAATGGGAAATATCTACTTTCCGAAAGCGGTTAGATAACCAAATTTGTTGGAAAATAGGTTATCACAGAAAACGGAAATTTTAAAATCATAAAAATTGGAAATATCTACTTTCCAAGTGAAAGTTGTAGTAGATAAAACAAATCTTCCGGAAAATAGATTATCATTGAAACGGAAACAGTCAAAAAAATGGGAAATATCTACTTTCCGGGAAAGTTAGAGACTATTTCTCCCGAAAAGTAGATAGATTTTCATTTCAGAAAGCAGATTATCGATTTTTCGGGGAATAGATTTTAACTTTGGGGGAAATATTACCAATTTTGCGGAAGTAGATTAATATGAAAACGTGGAAATTTGTATCACAAAAATGCGAAATATTCACTTCTCGAAAGTTGATGTTAGATAAACCAAATTTTCCAAAAATAGATTATCATAGAAAACGGGAAATTTGTATCATGTATTTGGGAACATCTACTTTCCGGAAAGTTGGTTAGATAACCAAATTAAGCTGAAAATAGATTATCAGAGAAAACGGAAATTTGTATCATAAAAAATGGGGAAATATCTACTTCATGAAAGAAGTTAGATAAACAACTTTCCTGAAAATAGATTATCAAGAAAGAAAACGGGAAATTTGTATCACAAAAACATGGGGAAATATCTACTTTCCGGGAAAGAGTTAGATAAACTACTCTTCCGAAAATAGATTATCACAGAAAACGGAAATTTAAAATGTTAAAAATGGAAATATTCCACTTTCCGGAAAGTTAATAGATAACCAAATTTGCCGAAAAATAGATTACTGGCAGAAAACGAGTAAAATTTGTATCACAAAAATAGGGGAAATACTCCTACTTTCCGTGAAAGTTGAAATATAGATAAACAACTTTCCTGGAAAATAGATTATCATAGAAAACGGGAAATTTGTATCATAAAAATGGGAAATATCTACTTTCCGGGAAAGGAGTTATTTACTTTCCCGAAAAAGTAGATAGATTTTTCACTTCCAGAAAGTAGATTAACGATTTTCGGGGAATAGATTAAATTTTGGGGGAAATATTACCTAATTCTTGCGAAGTAGATTATCATAGAAAACGAAAATTTGTATCATAAAAAATGGAAATATCTACTTTCAAAGTTGTTGAATTACTTTCCCGAAAAAGTAGATAGAGTTTTCACTTTTCGGAAAGTAGATTATCGATTTTTCGGGGAAATAGATTGAATTTTGGGGGAAATATTGTATCTACCTTGCGAAGAAGTAGATTATCATAGAAAACGGAAATTTGTAACACAAACATGGGAAATATTCATTTTCCGGAAAGTTGTTAGGATAAATCAAATTTTCCTAGAAAATATTATCATAGAAAAGGCCCAAAATTTGTATCATAAAAAATGGGGAAATATCTACTTTCCATGAAAGTTGGTTAGATAAACAACTTCCCGAAAATAGATTATCATAGAAACGGAAATTTCGCAGTATCATAAAAAATGGGAACATCTACTTTCCGGGGAAGTTGGTTAGATAAATCAAATTTCCCGAAAATAGATTATCATAGAAAACCGGAAATTTGTATCACAAAAAAATGGAAACATCTACTTTCCGAAAGTTGGTTATCAAATTCAAAAAAAAATAGATTATCAACTTTTCATAAAAAAGTAAAATATCTACTTTCACAGAAAAAAATTCAAATTAGAAAAACAACCAATTTCCCAAACACATTATCAACAAAAACGAAATTTATCACAAAAATGGAAATATCTACTTTCCAGAAAAGTTGTTAAATAACCAAATTTTCCGAAAATAAAAAAACAAAACAAAAAAAAAAACACCAAAAAAAACAACCCAAAAAAGAATATCATAGAAAACGGAAATTTATCAAAAAACGGAAATATCTACTATCCTCGAAAGTTGGTTAGATAAAACAACTTTCCGAAAATAGATTATCATAGAAAACGGGAAATTTGTATCATAAAAAATGGGAAATATCTACTTTCCACGAAAGTTGGTTAGATAAACAACTTTCCCGAAAATAGATTATCTACAGAAAACGGAAATTTATATAAAAATGGGAAATATCTACTTTCCGGGAAAGTTAGTTATCCACTTTCGAAAAAATAACAAATTTTCCCAAAATAGATTATCATAGAAAACGGAAATTTGTATCAAAAAAATGGGAAATATCTACTTTCCGGGAAAGTTGGTTAGATAAACCAAATTTGCCGAAAATAGATTATCATAGAAACGGGAAATTTGTATCATAAAAATGGGAAATATCTACTTTCCGGAAAGTTGGTTAGATAACCAAATTTCCCGAAAATAGATTATCATAGAAAACCAGAAATTTGTATCATAAAAAAAATGGGAAATATCTACTTTCCGCGAAAGTTGGTTAGATAAACAACTTTCCCGAAAATAGATTTCATAGAAAAACGAACTTGTATCATAAAAATGGAAATATTCTCCGGGAAAGTTATTAAATAAACCAAATTTGCCGGAAAATAGATTATCACAGAAAACGAAATTTGTATCATAAAAATGGGAAATATCTACTTCAAAGCGAAAATTGAGTTAGATAAACAACTTTCCCGAAAATAGATTATCATAGAAAACGGGAACGGTATCATAAAAATGGGAAATATCTACTTTCCGGGAAAGTTAGTTAGATAAACCAAATTTATGCGAAAATAGATTATCATAGAAACG
>NW_024743285.1:0-21171 GCF_018991925.1 Homarus americanus | reverse complement strand
CCGGGGCTACGTATTGCTGGGTGCCCGGCCTACACCCGGGCCATGGTGCTGGAGGGATGCCCAGCCCTCACATACCGGGTCATGGAGCTGAAGGGTGCCCGGATATCACACCCCGGGTCATGTCACTGAAGGTGCAATGGCCTCACACCCCGGGACATGGACCTAAAGGGTGCCCGGCCCTCACACAACAGGTCATGGAGTTGAATCGGTTCCTGGCCCTCACACCACGGGTCATGGAGCTGAAAGGGTGCCCGCCGTCACACCCCGGTTATGGCACTGAAGCAGTGCCAGCCGTTACACCCCTGCCATGGCACTGAAGGTGTGCCCGGCCCTCACACCCCTGGTTATAGACTAAACAGGTGCCCGGCCTCACACCCCGGTCATGGCACTGAAAGGGAACACGCAATCACACCCCTGGTCATGGTGCTGAAGGGATGCCCGCCTCACACCCGGGTCATGGCACTGAAGGAGTCACCGGCCCTCACATCCCGGGCCATAGCACTGAAGGGGTGCCCGGCCTCATACCCCGGGTCATGGTGCTGGAGGGATGCCCGGCCCTCACACCCCGATTCATGGAACTAAAATCGAGCCCGGCCCTCAAACCCCAGGTCATGGCACTAAAGCGGTGCCCGGCCGCACACCCTGGACATGGCATTGAAGGTGTGCCCGGCCCTCACACCCCTTTGCATAGACCTAAACGGTGCCCGGCTATCACACCCCGGGTCATGGGGCTGAAGGGTGCCCGCCCTCACACGCCGGGTCATGGCACTGAAGGAGTGACCGGCCTCACACCCCGGTTCATGGCACTGAAAGGGTGCCCGGCTCAACTACTCCGGGTCATGTCATTGAAGGGTGCCCTGCCTCACACCTGTTTCATGGCAGAAAGAGGGTGCCCGGCCTCACACCCCGACATGTCACTAAAGACGGTGCCTGGCCCTCACACCCCGGGTCATGTCACTGAAGCGTGAACGGCCCTCACACCCCGGGTTATACACTGAAGGGGCCCGGCCCTCACACCCCAGGTCATGGTGCTGAAGGGTGCATGGCCACACCCCGATTCTGGCACTGAAGGGGTGCCTGGCCCTCACACCCGGGTCATGGTGCCTGAAGGGTGCCTGACCTCACACCCCGGGTCATGGGGTTGAAGCGGTTCCCGGCCCTCACACCCCGGTCATGGTGAGCAGGGGTGCCCGCCCTCACACCCATTCTGGCACTGAAATCGAGCCCGGTCCTAACACTCTGGGTCATGGTGCTGAAGGGGTGCCCGGCCCTCACACCCCGATTCATTTCACTGAAGGGGTGCCCGACCACACCCACGGGTCATGCGGAAGGAGTGCTCGGCCCTAACACCTGTTTCTTTCGCAGCACTGTAGGGGTGCCCGGCCCTCACACCCCGTTTCATGGCTCTGAAAGGGTACCCGGCCCTCACACCCCGGTTCATGACACTGGAAGGGGTGCCTCGGCCTCACCCCGGGTCATGGGGTTGAAGTGGCCCGGCCCTCACACCCAGGTTATGGTGCTGATGGGGTGCCCGGCCCTCTCACCCCGATTCTGGCACTGAAACGAGCCCAGCCCTAACACCCTGGATCATGGTGCAGAAGGGGTGCCGGGCCCTCACACCCCGTGTCATGTGAAGGGGTGCCCGGCCCTCACACCCCGGGTCATGTGAAGGGGTGCCCGGCCCTCACACCCCGGTTCACAGCACTGTAGGGTTGCCCGGCCTTCACACCCCATTTCATGGCACTGAAATAGTGCCCGGCCCTCACACCCCGGGTCATGTCACTGAAGGGGTGCCCGGCCGTCACACCCGTGGCCATGGTACTGAAGGTGTGCCCGGCCCTCACACCCCTGGTTATAGAGCTAAACGGGTACCCGGCAAACACACCCCGGGTCATGTCATTGAAGGGGTGCCCTGCCCTTATATCCCGTGTCATGGTGCTAGAGGGGTGCCCGGCCCTCACACCCCGATTCATGGCACTGAAATCGAGCCCGGCCCTCACACCCAGGGTCATGGCAATGAAGGAGTCACAGGCCCTCATATCCCGGGTCATAGCACTGAAGGGGTGCCCGGCCCTCATACCCCGGGTCATGGTGCTGGAGGGATGCCCGGCCCTCACACCCCGATTCATGGAACTAAAATCGAGCCCGGCCCTCACACCCCAGGTCATGGCACTAAAGCGGTGCCCGGCCGTCACACCCCTGGACATGGCAGTGAAGGTGTGCCCCGGCCCTCCACACCCCCTGTCGCAGAGCCTAAACGGGTGCCAGCCATACACCAGGTCATGGGGCTGGAAGGTGATCGCTCACACCACGGGCCATGGTTCTGGAGGGGTGTCCGGCCCTGACACCCCGGGTCATGACACTGAAGGGGTGCCCGGCCCTCACACCCCGGGCCATGGTGCTGGACGGGTGCCCGGCCCTCACACCCCGGGCCATGGTGCTGGAGGGATGCCCTGCCCTCACATACCGGGTCATGGAGCTGAAGGGGTGCCCGGACATCACACCCCGGGTCATGTCACTGAAGGGGTGCACGGCCCTCACACCCCGGGTCATGGACCTAAAAGGGTGACCGGCCCTCACACCCCAGGTCATGGAGTTGAATCGGTTCCCGGCCCTCACACCACAGGTCATGGAGCTGAAAGGGTGCCCGGCCGTCACACCCCGGGTTATGGCACTGAAGCGGTGACCGGCCGTCACACCCCTGGCCATGGCACTGAAGGTGTGCCCGACCCTCACACCCCTGGTTATAGACCTAAACGGGCGCCCGGCCCTCACACCCCGGGTCATGGCACTGAAAGGGAACACGGCAAACACACCCCGGGTCATGGCGCTGAAGGGGTGCCCGGCCCTCACACCCCGGGTCATGGCACTGAAGGAGTCACCGGCCCTCACATCCGGGTCATAGCACTGAAGGGGTGCCCGGCCCTCATACCCCGGGTCATGGTGCTGGAAGGATGCCCGGCCCTCATACCCCGATTCATGGAACTAAAATCGAGCCCGGCACTCACACCCCAGGTCACGGCACTAAAGCGGCGCCCGGCCGTCACATCCCTGGACATGGCATTGAAGGTGTGCCCGGCCCTCACACCCCTTGTCATAAACCTAAACGGGTGCCCGGCCATCACACCCCGGGTCATGGTACTGAAGGTGTGCCCACGACCTCACACCACCCCGTTTCATGGCACTGAAGGGGTGCCCGGCCCTCACACCCCGGTTCATGGCACTTAAAGGGTGCACGGCCCTCACACCCCGGGTCATGGACCTAAAGGGGTGCCCGGCCCTCACACCACGGATTATGGGGTTGAAGCGGTTCCCGGCCCTCACACCCCGAGTCATGGTGCTGGAGGGGTGCCCGGCCCTCACACCCCGGTTCATGGCACTGAAGGGGTGCCTGGCCCTCACACCCCAGGTCATGGTGCTGAAGGGGTGCACGGCTTTCACACCCCGATTCTTGGCACTGAAGGGGTGCCCGGCCCTAACACCCCGGGTCATGGTGCCTGAGGGGTGCCCGACCCTCACACCCAGGGGCATGGGGATGAAGCGGTTCCCGGCCACCGGTCATGGTGCGCATGTAAGCCTGGCCTCACACCCCTGATTCTGCACTGAAGTCGAGCCTGGTCCTAACACTCTGGGTCATGTTGAAGGGTGCCTGGCCCTCACACCCCTGATTCATTATACTGAAGGGGTGCCTGACCTCACACCCCGTTTCATGGCACTGAAAGGGTGCCCGGCCCTCACACCCCGGTTCATGACACTGAAGGGGTGCCCGGCCCTCACACCCCGAGTCATGGGGTTGAAGCGGTTCCCGGCCCTCACACCCCGGGTTATGGTGCTGATGGGGTGCCGGGCCCTCTCACCCCGATTCTTGGCACTGAAAACGAGCCCGGCCCTAACACCCTGGATCATGGTGCTGAAGGTGTGCCCGGCCCTCACACCCCGGGTCATGGCACTGAAGGTGTGCCCGAACCTCACACCCCGGGTCATGGTGCTGGAGGTGTGCCCGAACCTCACACCCCGGGTCATGTCACTGAAAGGGTGTCCGGCCCTCACACCCCGGGTCATGTCACTGAAGGGGTGCCCAGCTCTCACGCTCCCGGTCATGTCAGTGAAGGGGTGCCCGGCCCTCACATCCCGGATCATGGCACTGAAGGTGTGCCCGAACCTCACACCCCGGGTAATGGTACTGAAGGTGTGCACGGCCCTCACACCCCGGGTCATGGTGCTGATGGGGTGCCTGGCCCTTACACCCCGGGTCATGTGAAGGGGTGCCCGGCCCTCACACCCCGGTTCATACCACTGTAGGGGTGCGCTGCCCCCACACCCCGTTTCATGGCACTTAAGGGGTGCCCGGCCCTCACACCAATGTTTATGACACTGATAGGGTGCCCAGCCCTCACACCCAGGGTCATGTCACTGAAGGGGTGCCCGGCCCTCACACCTCGGGTCATGGCACTGAAGGGGAGCCCGGCCCTCACACCCCGGGTCTTGGCACTGAAGGGGTGCCCGGCCCTCACACCCCGGATCATGGTGCTGAAGAGGTGCGCGGCCCTCACACCCCGGGTCATGTCACTAAACGGGTGCCCGGCCCTCACACCCCGGTTCATGGCACTGAAGGGGTGCCCGGCCGTCACACCCCGGTTCATGACACTGAAGGGGTGCCGGGCCCACACACTCCGGGTCATGTCTTTGAAGGGGTGCCCGGCCCTCACACCCCGGGTCATGTCAGTGAAAGGGTGCCCGGCCCTCACACCCCGGGTCATAGCACTGAAGGGGTGCCCGGCCCTCATTCCCCGGGTCATGGTGCTGGAGGGATGCCCGTCCCTCACACCCCGATTCATGGAAATAAAATCGAGCCCGGCCCTCACACCCCGTTTCATGGCACTGAAAGGGTACCCGGCAAACACACCCTTGGCCATGGCACTGAAGGGGTGCCAGGCCCTCACACTCCTGGGCATGTCACCGAAGGGGTTCCCGGCCCTCACACCCCAGGTCATGGCACTGAAGCGGTGCCCGGCCGTCACACCCCTGGACATGGCACTGAAGGGGTGCCCGGCCCTCACACCCCGGGTTAAGTCAGTGAAAGGGTGCCCGGCCCTCACACTCTGGGTCATTGCACTGAAGGGGTGTTCGGCCCTCATACCCCGGGTCATGGTGCTGGAAGGATGCCCGGCCCTCACACCCCGATTCATGGAACTAAAATCGACCCCGGCCCTGACACCCCGTTTCATGGCACTGAAGGGGTGCCCAGCCCTCACACCCCGTTTCATGGCACTGAAAGGGTGCCCGGCCCTCACACCCCGGGACATGTCACTAAAGGGGTGCCTGGCCCTCACACCCCGGGTCATGTCACTGAAGCGGTGCACGGCCCTCATACCCCGGCTCATGGACCTAAAGGGGTGCCCGGCCCTTACACCCCAAGCCATGGGGTTGAAGCGGTTCCCGGCGCTCACACCACGGGGCATGGAGCTGAAGAGGTGCCCGGCCATCACACCCCGGTTCATAGCTCTGTAAGGGTTCCCGACCCTCACACCCCGTTTCATGGCACTGAAGGAGTGCCCGGCCCTCACACCCGGCTCATGGCACTGAAGGGGTGCCCGGCCCTGACGCCCCTAGTCATGTCACTGAAGGGGTGCCTGGCCCTCACATCCCGGGTCATGGCACTGAAGCGGTGCCCAGCCGTCACACCCCTGACCATGGCACTGAAGGTGTGCCCGGCCCTCACACCCCTGGTTATAGACCTAAACGGGTGCTCGTCCCTCACACCCCGGTTCATGGCACTGAAAGGGGGCCCGGACCACACACCACGGGTCATGTCATTAAAGGGGTGCCCGGCCCTCATACCCTGGGTCATGGTGCTTGAGGGGTGCCCGGACCTCACACCCCGATTCTTGGCACTGAAATCGATCCCGGCTCTCACACCCCGGGTCATAGTGCTGAAGGGTTGCCCGGCCCTCACATCCCGGGTCATGGCACTGAAGGAGTGACGGGCCCTCACACCCCGGGTCATGGCACTCAAAGGGTGCCCGGCCCACACACTCCAGGTTCATGTCACTGAAAGGGTGCCCGGCACTCACACCCCGGGTCATAGCACTGAAGGGGTGCCCGGCCCTCATACCCCGGGTCATGGTGCTAGAGGGGTGCCCGGCCCTCACACCCCGATTCATGGCACTGAAATCATGCCCAGCCCTCACACCCGGGGTCATGGTGCTGAAGGGGTGCCCGGCCCTCACACCCCGATTCATGGCACTGAATGGGTGCCCGGCCCTCACACCCCGGGTCATGTGAAGGGGTGCCCGCACCTCACACCCTGCTCATGGCACTGTTGGGGTGCCCGGCCTCAAACCCCGGCTCATGGCACTGAAGGGGTGCCGGGCGCCCCGGGACGCCCTGGGTCATGTCACTGAAGGGGTTCCCGGCACTCACACCCTGGTCATAGACCTAAACGGTGCCCGGCCCTCAAAGCCCGGGTCATGGGGCTGAAGGGGTGCCCGGCCCTCACACCCCGGGTCATGGCACTGAAGGAGTGACCGGCCCTCACACCCCGGGTCATGGCACTGAAAGGGTGCCCGGCCCTCACACCCCGGGACATAGCACTGAAGGGGTGCCCGGCCCTCATACCCAGGGACATGGTGTGGAGGTGTGCCCGGCCCTTACACCCCGATACATGGCACTGAAAGGGTGCCCGGCTCCCACCACGGGCCATGGTTCTGAGGGGTGTCCGGCCCGACACCCCGGGTCATGACACTGAAGGTGCCTGCCTCACACCCCGGGCCATGGTGTGCTGAGGGGTGCCTGGCCTCACACCCCGGCCATGGTGCTGAGGGATGCCCAGCCCTCACATACCGGGTCATGGAGCTGAAGGTGCCCGGACATCACAACCCGGGTCATGTCAATGAAGGTGCACGGCTCACACCCCAGGTCATGGACCTAAAGGTGCCCGGCCCTCACACCCCAGGTCATGGAGTTGAATCGGTTCCCGCCCTCACACCACGGGTCATGGAGCTGAAAAGGTGCCCGGCCGTCACACCCCGGGTTAGTGGAACTGAAGCAGTGCCCGCCGTCACACCCCTGGCCATGGCACTGAAGGTGTGCCCGCCCTCATACCCCTGGTTATAGACCTAAACGGGTGCCCGCCATCACACCCCGGGTCATGGGGCTGAAGGGTGCCCGGCCCTCACACGCCGTCATGTCATTGAATGGGTGCCGGCCCTCACACCCCAGTCATGGCACTCAAGGGTGCCCGGCCCTCACACCCCGGGTCATAGGCAGAGGGTGCCCGGCCTCACACCCCGATTCATGGCACTGAAATCATGCCCAGCCCTCACATCCAGGGTCATGGTGCTGAAGGGGTGCCCGGCCCTCACACCCCGATTCATGGCACTGAATGGGTGCCCGGCCCTTCACCCCTGGGTCATGTGAAGGGGTGCCTGCACTCACACCCCTTCTTGGCACTGATGGGGTGCTCGGCCCTCATACCCCCGGCTCATGGCACTGAAGGGGTGCCCAGCCCTGACGCCCCGGGTCAAGGCACCGAGGGGTTCCCGGCCTCACACCCCTGGTCATTGACCTAAACGGGTGCCCGCCCACACACCCCGGGTTATGTCATTGAAGGGGCTCGGCCCTCACACCCCGGGTCATGTCACTGAAAGGTGCCCGGCCCTCACACCCCGGGTCATGGCACTGAAGGGGTGATGGGCCATACCCCAGGTCATGGTGCTGGAGAGGTGCCCGGCCCTCACACCCCGATTCATGTCACTGAAATCGAGGCAGGCCTCACACCTCGATTCATGGCACTGTAGGGTGCCCGGCCTCACACCCCGTGTCATGTGAAGGTGCCCGGCCTCACCCCGGTTCACAGCACTGTAGGGTGCCCGGCCTTCACACCCCATTTCATGGCACTGAAATAGTGCCCGGCCCTCACCCCGACATGGCACTGAATGGGTGCCCGGCCCTCACACCCCGGGTCATGGTGCTGAAGGGGTGCCTGGCCCTACACCCGACCATGGCACTGGAATGTGCCCGCCCTCACACCCCGGGTCATGTGAAGGGTGCCCGGACCTCACACCCCGTTTCATGGCACTGATGGGGTGCCCAGCCCTCACAACCCGGCTCATGGGACTGAAGGGGCTTCCGGCCCTGACGCCCCGGGTCATGTCACTGAAGGGTTCCCGGCCCTCACACCCTGGTCATAGATCTAAACGGGTGCCTGCCCTCACACCCCGTCATGGCATTGAAGGAGGAACGGCCCTCACACCCCGGGTCATGGCAATGAAAGGTGCCCGGCCCATCCACTACAGGTCATGTCATTGAAGGTGCCCGGCCCTCACACCCCTGTTCATGTCACTGAAAGGGTGCCCGGCCCTCATATCCCGGGACAGGAAATGGGAGGTGTGCCCGGCCTTACACCCCGCTTCAGACACTGAAAGGGTGCCCGGCCCTCACACCCCGGTTCATGTAACTGAAGGGGTGCCTGGCCCTACACAGTTCATGGAACTGAAGGTGCCTGGCCCCCACACACCGGGTCGTGGTGCTGAAAGTTCCCGGCCCTCACAGGGGTATGGTGCCTGAGGTGGCCAGCCCTCACACGGGTCATGTCACTAAAGGGGGTGCCAGGCCCTCACTCCGGGTCAGGTCACTGAAGGTGCCCGGCCCCTCACATCCAGGGTCATGGCACTGATTAGGTGCCCGGCCCTCACACCATCCTCCATAGCACTGGTTTACCCGCCTCACGGGGCCATGGTGCTGGAGGGTGCCGGTCCTCACACCGGGCTATGGTGCTGGAGGGTGCCCGGCCCTCCCACCGGGTCATGGGCAGAAAAGGGTGCCCGGACACTCACACCCCGATTCATGGCACTGAAAGGGTGCCCGCCCTCACACCCTGGGTCACTGGCACTGAGTGCCAGCCACCACACCGTCATGTGAAGGGTTCACGGCCTCACCCTTCGTTTCATGGCACTGAAGCGGTGCCGGCCGTCACACCTGGTCATGGCACTGAAGGTGTGCCGGCCCTCATACCCTGGGTCATGGTGGCAGGGGTGCCCGGACCTCACCCCGATTCTTGGCACTGAAATCGACCCGGCCCTCACACCCGGGTCATAGTGCTGAAAGGTTGCCCGCCCCATCCAGGTTCATGGCACTGAAGGAGTGACCGGCCCTCACCCGGGTCATGGCACTCAATAGGTGCCCGGCCCCACACACCAGGTTCATGTCATGGAAGGTTCCCGGTCCTCACACCCCGGGTCATGTCACTGAGGGTGCCCGGCCTCACCCCCAGGTCATAGCACTCAGGGTGCCCAGCCCTCATACCCCGGGTCATGAGTGCTAGAGGGTGCCCGGCCTCACACCCCGATTCATGGAACTTGAAATCATGCCCAGCCTCACACCCAGGGTCATGGTGCTGAAGGGGTGCCCGGCCCTCACCCCGATTCATGGCACTGAATAGGTGCCCGGCCTCACATCCGGGTCATGTGAAGGGGTGCCCGCACCTCACACCCCGTTTCTTAGCACTGATGGGGTGCCCGGCCCTCACACCCCCGGCTCATGGCACTGAAGGGGTGCCCGGCCCTGACGCCCGGGTCATGTCACTCAAGGTTCCCGGCCCTCACACCCCTGGTCATAGACCTAAACGGGTGCCGTCCCACACACCCGGTTCATGTCATTGAAGGGGTTCTCGGCCCTCACACCCCAGGGCATGTCACTGAAAGGGTGCCCGGCCCTCACACCCCAGGTCATAGCACTGAAGGGGTGCTAGGCCCCCATACCCCGGATCATGGTGCTGGAGGGGTGCCCAGCCCTCACACCCCCGATTCATGGCACTGAAAGCAGGCCGGCCCTCACACCTCGATTCATGGCACTGTAGAGGTTGCCGGCCCTCACACCCCGATTCACTGGCACTGAAAGGTGCCCGGCCCTCCACCCCCAAGTCATGGTGCTAAGGGGTGCCCGGCCGTCACACCCGGGCATTTCACTGAAGGGTGTCCGGCCACCCGGGCCATGGTGCTGGATTGGTGCCCGGCCCTCACACCCGGGTCATTGCTTAAGGGGTGCCCGGCCCTCAAACCCCGATTCGAGCACTGAAGGTGTCCGCCCTCACCCGGTTCCCCAGCACTGTAGGGGTGCCAGCCCTCACCACCCGTTCATGGCACTGAAATGGTGCGGCACTTCACACCCCAATTCGTGACAATGAAGGGGCCACTCCTCACACCACGGGTCACTTGCTAGAAGGGTGCCCAGCCCTCACACCCCGGGTCATGGCACTGATGAGGTGCCAGCCTCACCCCGGGTCATGGTGTTAAGGGGTGCCCGGCCCTCAAACCCCGATTCATTGCACTGAAAGGGTGTCCGGCCCTCACACCCTGGTTCACAGCACTGTAGGGGTGCCCCTCACACCCCGTTTCATGGCTGAAGGGTGCCCAGCCTTCACACCCCAATTCGTGACAATGAAGGAGCCTCCTTCACAGCGGGTATGAACCTAACGTGGTGCCCCGCCTTCACACCCTGTTGTCACTGAAGGTGCCCGGCCCTCACACCCGGGTCATAGCACTGATGGGAAACCGGCCCTAACCCGGGTCATGGCTCTGAAGGGGTGCCGGCCCCTCACACCGGGCCATGGTGCTGGAGGGTGTCAGGCCCTGACACACCCGGGTCATGACACTGAAGGGTGCACCGCCTCCACCCCCAGGCAATGGTGCTGCAGGTGCCTGGCCACCGCCCAGTTATTGCACTGATGAGGTGCCCGGCCCTCACACCTCTGCCCATGGCACTGAAGGTTTGCCCGGCTCTCACACCCCCTGGTCATGTACCCTAAAGTGGTGCCCGGCCCTCACACCCCGTTTCATGGCTGGAAGTGCCCAGCCCTCACACGGGTCATGGTGCTGGAGGGTGTCAGGCCCTGCACACCCAGTCATGACACTGAAGGGTGCCAGCCTCCCCAGGCCATGGTGCTGGAGGTGCCCTGCCCACCGCAGGTCATGGCACTGAAGGGTGCCGGCCCTCACACCCCGGGTCATGGCACTGATGAGGTGCCCAGCCCTCCCACCCGGCCATGGCACTGAAGGTTGCCCGGACATCACACCCCTGGTCATGAACCAAACGTGGTGCCCAGCCCTCACACCCCTGTTCATGTCACTGAAGGGGGTGCCCGGCCCTCACCCCGGGTCATGGCACTGGAAGGGGCCGGCCCTCACCCCAGCCATGGCTCTGAAGGGGTACCCGCCCTCACACCCCGGATCATGTCACTAAGGGTGCCCGGCCCTCACCTCCGGGTCATGTCACAGAAGGGTGCCCGGCCCTCCCACCCCGATTCATGGCACTGAAAGGGTGCCCGGCCCTCACAGCCAGGCCATGGTGCTGGAAGGGTGTCAGGCCTAACACACCAGGTCATGACACTGAAGGGGTGCCAGCGCTCACCCCCAGGCCATGGTGCTGCAGGGGTGCCCGGTCCTCACACGCCCGGTTATTGCTGATGAGGTGCCCGGCCCTCCCTCTGGCCGCCAGCACTAAGGTTTGCGGCTCTCACACCCCCTGGTCATGTACCTAAAGTGGTGCCGGCCTCACACCCCATTCGCATGGCACTGGAAGGTGCCCGGCCCTCACACCCGGGCCAATGGTGCTGGAGGGGTGTCAGGCCCTGACACACCCCTGTTATGACACTGAAGGGGTGCCTCCCCACCCCCAGGCCATGGTGCTGGAAGGGGTGCCCTGCCCTCACACCACGGGTCATGGTGCTGGAGGGCCCTGCCCTCACACCCCGGGTCATGTCACTGAAAGGGTGCCCGGCCCTCACACTCCGGGTCATGGCACTGAAGGGGTGCAGCCTCACATCCAGGTTCACTGCAGCAAGGGGTGCGCCCTCACACCCGTTCCTTGGCATTAAAGGGTGCCCGGCCCTCACACCCCAATCGTGACCAATGAAGAGGCCTCCCCTCACACCGCGGGTCATGAACCTAACGTGGTGCCCGCCCTCACACCCCTGTTCATGTCACTGAAGGGGTGCCAGCCCTCACACCCGGGTCATAGCACTGATGGGGGAGCCAGCCCTCACCCCAGGTCATAGCTCTGAAGGGGTGCCAGCCCTCACCCGGGTCATGGTGCTGAAGGGGTACCCGGCCCTCACACCCCGGTTCATGTCACTAAAAAGGGTGCCACCCCTCACCACTCCGGGTCATGTCACTGAAGGGTGCGGCCTCACCGATTCAGGCACTGATGAGGTGCGGCACTACACCCCTGGCCGCCACTGAAGGTTTGCCCGGCTCTCCACACCTGGTCATATGCCTAAAGTGGTGCCCGCCCTCACACACCCGTTTCATGGCACTGGAAGGGTGCCCGGCACTCCACCCCGGGCCATGGTGCTGGAGGGGTGTCAGGCCCTGCCACACCAGGTGCAACCTGAAGGGGTGCCCGGCCTCCACACCCCAGGCCATGGTGCTGGAGGGTGCCCTGCCCTCACACCAGGTCATGGTGCTGGAGGGCTGCCCTGCCCACACCCCAGGTCATGTCTCACTGGTGCCGGCCTCACACCCCGGGTCATGGTGCTGGAGGTGCCCAGCCTGATAACCCAGGTCATATGAAGGGTGCCCGACCCTCACACCCTGTTACGTCACTGTGGAGTGGCCAGCACTCACACCATTTCATAGCACTTATGGGGTGCCCGGCCCCACACCGTTCAGCTCTGGAAGGGTGCCCAGCCCTCACACCCCTGTTCATGTCTGAGGGTGCCCGGCCCTCACACCCCAGGGTCATGGCACTGAAGGGGCCCAGCCCTCACACACCCCGGGTCATGGCTCTGAAGGGGTGCCCGGCCCTCACACCCTGGGTCATGGTGCTGAAGGGTGCCTGGCCCTCACCCAGGTCATTTCATTAAAGGGGTGCCTGGCCCTCACACCGGGTCATGTCACTGAAGGTGGTGCCTGGCCCTGACACCGGGTCATGGCACTGAAGAGGTGCCTGGCACTCACACCCCTGGCCATGGCACTGGAAGGTGCCTGGCTCACACACCTGGCCATGGCACTGAAGGGGTGCCCAGCCCTCACACCCCAGGCCATGGTGCTGAGGGGTGCCCTGCCCTCACACCCCGGGTCATGTCACTGAAAGGGTGCCCGGCCTCACACCCTGGCCATGGCACTGGAAGGGTGCCTGGCCTCACACCCCAGGCCATGGTGCTGGAGGGTGCCCCTCACACCCCGGGTCATGTCACTGAAGGGGTGCCCAGGTCTCACACTCCGGGTCATGGCACTGAAGGGGTGCCTGGCCCTCACATCCCGGGTCATGAAAGTAGCAGCCCAGTCCTTACACCCCGGGTCATGTGAAGGCACCTGCCTCACACCTCGTTCGTAACACTGTAGGGATGCCCTGCCCTCCACACCCTGTTTCATGTCACTGAAGGGTGCCCGGCCCTCACACCCCAGGTCATGTCACAGGCACTGGCCCTCACACCCGGGTCATGGCACTGATGAGGGTGCCCCGGCCTCACACCCCTGGTAATGCATTCCAACGGGTGCCCGGCCCCTCACACCCCGATTCATGGCACTGGAAAGGGTGCCCAGCCCTCACACCCGGGCCATGGTGCTGGAGGGGTGGTCAGGCACTGACACACCGGGTCATGACATTGAAGGGGTGCCTGGCCCTCACACCCCCGGGTCATGGTGCTGAAGGGTGCCAGGCCCTACACCCCGGGTCATGTGAAGGGGTGCCCGGCCCTCACACCGGTTCGTAACACTATAGGGGTTCCATGCCCCCACAGCCCGTCTCATGGCACTGAAGTGCCGGCCTCAGACCCAATTCGTGACAATGAAGGGATCCCTCCCCTCACACCGCGGGCTGCAGCACAAGGGGAGCCCGGCCCTCACACCCCGGGTCATGGCACTGATGAGGTGCCCGGCCCTCACACCCCTGGCCATGGCACTGAAGGTTTGCCCGGACATCACACCCCTGGTCATGAACCTAACGTGGTGCCCGGCCCTCACACCCCTGTTTATGTCACTGAAGGGGAGCCCGGCCCTCACCCCCCTGCTCATGGCTCTGAAAGGGTGCCCGGCCCTCACACCCCGGGTCATGGTGCTGAAGGGGTACCCGGCCCTCACACCCCGGGTCATGTCACTAAAGGGGTACCCGGCCCTCACACTCCGGGTCATGTCACTGAAGGGGTGCCCGGCCCTCACACCCCGATTCCTGGCACTGAAAGGGTGCCCGGCCCTCACAGCCCGGGCCATGGTGCTGGAAGGGTGTCAGGCCCTGACACACCCGGGTCATGACACTGAAGGGGTGCCCGGCCCTCACACCCCCAGGCCATGGTGCTGGAGGGGTGCCCGGCCCTCACACGCCCGGTTATGGCACTGATGAGGTGCCCGGCCCTCACACTCCTGGCCATGGCACTGAAGGTTTGCCCGGCTCTCACACCCCTGGTCATGTACCTAAAGTGGTGCCCGGCCCTCACACCCCGTTTCATGGCACTGGAAGGGTGCCCGGCCCTCACACCCCGATCCATGGTGATGGAGGGGTGTCAGGCCCTGACATACCCGGGTCATGACACTGAAGGGGTGCCCGGCCCCCACACCCCAGGCCATGGTGCTGGAGGGGTGCCCTGCTCTCACACCACGGGTCATGGTGCTGGAGGGGTGCCCTGCCCTCACACCCCGGGTCATGACACTGAAGGGGTGCCCGGCCGTCACACCCCTGGCCATGGCACTGAAGGTGTGCCCGGCTCTCACACCCCTGGTCATAGACCTAAACGGGTGCCCGGCCCTCACACCCCAGGTCATGGGGCTGAAGGGGTGCCCCGCCCTCACACCTCGGGTAATGGCACTGGAAGGAGTGACCGGCCCTTCACACGCTGGGTCATGGCACCGAAAGGGTGCCCGGCCCACACACTCCGGATCATGTCATTGAAGGGGTTCCCGGCCCTCACACCCCGGGTCATATCACTGAAAGGGTGCCCTGCCCTCACACCCCGGGTCATAGCACTAAAGGAGTGCCCGGCCCTCATACCCCGGGTCATGGTGCTGGAGGGATGCCCGGCCCTCACACCCCGATTCATGGCACTGAAATCGAGCCCGGCCCTTACACCCTGGGTCATGGTGCTGTAGGGGTGCCCAGCTCTCACACTCCGGGTCATGGCACTGAAGGGGTGCCTGGCCCTCACATCCCGGGTCATGGTGCTTAAGGGGTGCCCGTCCCTTACACCCCGGGTCATGTGAAGAGGTGCCCGGCCCTCACACCTCGGTTCGTAACACTGTAGGGATGCCCTGCCCCCACACCTCGTTTCATGTCACTGAAAGGGTGCCCGGTACTCACACCCCAGGTCATGTCACTGAAGGGTTACCCGGCCCTCACACCCCGGGTCATGGCACTGATGAGGTGCCCGGCCCTCACACCCCTGGCCATGGCACTGAAGGTTTGCCCGGCCCTCACGCCCCTGGTCATGTACCTAATGTGGTGCCCGGCCCTCACACCCCGATTCATGGCACTGAAAGGGTGCCCGGCCCTCACACTCCGGGCCATGGTGCTGGAGGGGTGTCAGGCCCTGACACACCCGGGTCATGACACTGAAGGGGTGCCCGGCCCACACACCCCAGGCCATGGTGCTGGAGGCCTGGCCCACACCTGGTCGTGAAGGTGCCTGGCCCTCACACCTCGGTCCGTAACACTATAGGGGTCCCATGCCCCACAGCCCGTTTCATGGCACTGAAGGGGTGCCTCACACCCCCGGGTCATGGCACTGATGAGGTGCCAGGCCTCACACCCCTGGCCATGGCACTGAAGGTTTGCCTGACATCACACCCCTGGTCATGAACCCAAACGTGGGTGCCCCGGCCCTCAAACCCCCATAAGCTTAGTCACTGAAGGGGCAAGCAGGCCCTTACAACCTCAGGTCATGGCACTGAAGGGGAGCCCGGCCCTCACCCCCCGGCTCATGGCTCTGAAGGGGTGCCTGGCCTCATACCCCGGGTCATGGTGCTGAAGGGCACCCCGCCCTCACACCCGGATCATGCTCAAAGAGGTACCCAGCCCTCACACCTGGGTCATGTCACGAAGGGGTGCCTGGTGTCACACCCCCAGGCCATGGTGCTGTAAGGTGCCTGGGCCCCTCACACGCCCGGTTATTGCACTGAGCCTGGCCCTCACACCTCTGGCCATGGCACTGAAGGTTTGCCTGGCTCTCACACCCCGGTCATGTACCCAAAGTGGTGCCCGGCCCTCACACCCCTGCTCCATGCACTGGAAGGTGCCTGCCTCACCTGGGCCATGGTGCTGGAGGGTGTCAGGCCCCACACACCTGGTCATGACACTGAAGGGTGCCCGGCCCTACACCCCAGGCCATGGTGCTGGAGGGTGCCCTGCCCTCACACCACGGGTCAGGAATGGAGGTGCCCTGCCCTCACACCCCGGACATGTCACTGAAAGGTGCCCGCCCTCACACCTCGGGTCATGGCACTGAAGGGGCACGGCCCTCAAATCCAGGTTCATGACACTGAAAGGGTATCCGCCCCACACCCCGGGTCATGACACTGAAGCAGTGCCCGGCTGTCACCCCCTGGCCATGGCACTGAAGGTGTGCCCGGCTCACACCCTGGTCATAGACTCCAGACGGGTGCCTGGCCCTCACACCCCAGGTCATGGGCTGAAGGGGTGCCCTGCCTCACACACCCCCGGGTCATGGCAATGGAAGGAGTGACTGGGACTCACACGCCGGGTCATGGCACTGAAAGGGTGCCGGCCCACACACTCCGGTCATGTCATTGAAGGCCGGCCCTCACACCCCGGGTCATATCACTGAAAGGGAGCCCTGCCTCACACCTGGGCCAGGCACTAAAGGAGGCCCGGCCCTCATACCCGGGTCATGGTGCTGGAGGGGTGCCTGGCCTCACACCCTGATTCATGCACTGAAATCGAGCCCGGCCCTTACACCCTGGCCATGGTGCTGAAGGTGCCTGGCCTCAAACCCCGATTCATGGCACTGAAGGGTGCCCGGCCCTCACACACCGGTTCAAGAGCACTGTAGGGTGCTAAGCCCTCACACCCCTGTTTCATGGCACTTAAAGGGTGCCAGCCCTCAACCCCCGGGTCATGGCACTGGAGGTGCCTGGCCCTCAAACCCCGGGTCATGGTGTTGAGGGTGCCTGTCCTCACACCCCTGGTCATGTCACTGAAAGGGTGCTCACCTCACACCCCGGGTCATGTCACTGAAGGGGTGCCCAGCTCTCACACTCAGGGTCATGTCACTGAAGGGGTGCCCAGCCTCACACCGGGTCATGGCACTGAAGGGGTGCCTGGCCTCACACCCGGGTCATGGCTCGAAGGTGCCTGGCCCTCACACCCTGCCCAGGAACAAGGTGTCCGGCCCTCACACCCCGGTCACTGGAGAAGGTGCCTGGCCCTCACACCCTGGATCATGGCAACTGAAGGGGAGCCCGGCCCTCAACCCCGGCTCCCAGCCGTGCCTGGCCCTCACACCCCGGGTCATGGTGCTGAAGGGGTGCCCGGCCTCACACCCCGGGTCATGGTGCTGGAGGTGCCCGTCCCTCACACCCCGGGTCATGTCACTGAAAGGGTGCCCGGCCTCACACCCCTGGTCATGTCACTGAAGGGGTGCCCAGCCTCACACTCAGGGCTGTGTCACTGAAGGTGCCCAGCTCACACTCCGGGTCATGGCACTGAAGGTGCCGGCCTTCACACCCCCGGGTCATGGCTCTGAAGGTGCCTGGCCCACACCCTGGGTCATGGTGCTGAAGGGGTGCCTGGCCCTCACACCCCTGGTCAAGGTCACTAAAGGGGTGCCCGCCTCACACCTCGGGTCACACTGAAGGGGTGCCTGCCCTGACACCCCGGTCATGACACTGATGAGGTGCCCGGCCCTAACACCCCTGGCCATGGCACTGGAAGGGTGCCCGGCCCTCACACCCCAGGCCATGGTGCTGGGAGGGTGCCCTGCCTCACACCCCGGGTCATGTCACCGAAGGGTGCCCAGCCTCACACCTGCCATGGCACTGAAGGGGTGCCTGGCCCTCACACCCCGGGTCATGGTGCTGAAGGGGTGCCCGCACTTACACCCGGGTCATGTGAGGTGCCCGGCCTCACACCCCGGTTCATCACAGGGTGCCTGCCCCACACCCCAATTCATGTCACTAAGGTGCCCGGCCCTCACACCCTGATTCATGGCACTGAAGAGGTGCCTGCCCTCACACCCCGTCATGGTGCTGAAGGGGTGCCTGGCCCATACACCCCGGGTCATAGGAAAGGGTCCGGCCTCACACCCCGGGTTCATATCACTGTAGGGTGCCCTGCCCCACACCCTGCTTCATGTCACTGAAGGGATGCCCGGCCCCAAAACCCGGTTCATCACTATGGGGTGCCCGGCCTCACACTCCGGGACATGGTGCTGGAGGTGCCCAGGCCCTGACACCCCGGGTCATGTGAAGGGTGCCCGACCCTCACACCCTGGTTCACAGCACTGTGGGTGCCCGCACCCACAACCCTGTTTATGGCACTTGTGGGTGCCTGGCCCACACCCCTGTTCATGTCACTGAAGGGGTGCCCGGCCTCACACCCCGGTCATGGCACTGAAGGGGAGCCGAGCCTCACACCCCGGGTCATGTCACTAAGGGGGTGCCTGCCTCACACCCCGGGTCATGTCACTTAAGGTGCCGGCCCTCTCATCCCGCGTCATGGCACTGATGAGATGCCCGGCTCACACCCTGGCCATGGCACTGAAGGGGTGCCATGGCCTCACACCCCGGTCATGGTGCTGAAGGGACAGGGCCTCACACCCTGTTTCATAACACTGTAGGGATGCCCTGCCCCCACACCCCTGTTTCCATGTCACTGAAAGGTGCCGGCCCTCACACCCCCGTCCATGTCACTGAAAGGGCGTGACCACACCCCTGTCATATCACTGAAGGTGCCCAGCTCTCACTCCGGGTCATGGCACTGAAGGTGCCTGGCCGTTACACCCTGGTCATGTGAAAGGGTGGCCGGCCCTCACACCCTGTCCGTAACACTGTAGGATGCCCTGCCCCCACACCCTGCTTCCATGTCACTGAAAGGGTGCCCGGCCCTCACACCCCGGGTCATGTCACTGAAGGGAGTGCCTGGCCCTCACACCCCGGGTCACAGCACTGATGAGGTGCCTGGCCCTCACACCCCTGGCCATGGCACTGAAGGTTTGCCCGCCGCACACCCCCTGGTCATGTACCTAACCTGGTGCCCGGCCTCACACCCTGATTCATGGTACTGAAGGGTGCCCGGCCCTCACACCTGGGTCATGGTGCTGAGGGGTGCACAGCCCTGACACCCCTGGGTCAGGAAAAGCCTGACCCTCACACCCTGGTTCAAAGCACTGTATGGGTGCCCGGCACTCACACCACCGTTTCATGGCACTTATGGGTGCCCGGCCCTCACACCCCGGGTCTTGTCACTGAAGGTGTCCAGCCTCACAGTCCGGGTCATGGCACTGAAGGGGTGCTCTGGCCCTCACACCCCAGGTCATGGTGCTGAAGGGGTGCCCGGCCCTACACCCCGGGTCATGAAGGGGTGCCCGGCCTCACACCCCGGGTCATAGACACAGGTGCCCGCCCCCCCACCCTGGCTACACTGAAGGGTTTGCCCGGCCCTCACACCCCCTGGTCATGTACCTAACGTGGTGCCCGGCTCACACCCTGATTCATGGCACTGAAATGGTGCCCGCCCCCACACCCTGAGCCATGGTGTTGAGGGATGCGCCCTCACAACCCGGGTCATGTCACTGAAAGGGTGCCCGGCCCTCAGACCCCGGGTCATGTCACGAAAGGGTGCCTGGCCCTACACCCCGGGTCATGTGAAACGGTGCCCGGCCCTCACATCCCGGTTCATAACACTGAATCCTGCCCCACACCCCTGTTTCATGTCACTGAAAGGGTGCCCGCCCTAAAACCCCGGTTCATGTCACACTTATGGGGTGCCCGCCCTCACACTGGTCATGGTGCTGGAGGTGCCTGGCCTCACACCCAGGGTCATGTCACAAAAAGGGTGCCTGGCCCTCATACCCCTGGGTCATGGCACTGAAGGGGTGCCTGGCCTCACACCCGGGTCAGGCGGAGGTGCCCGCCCTCACCCCGGGTCATGTCACTGAAAGGGTGTCCGGCCCTCACACCCCCGGGTCATATCACTGAAGGGGTGCCCAGCTCTCACACCGGTCATGGCACTGAAGGGGTGCCTGGCCCTACACCGGTCATGGTGCTGAAGGGTGCCCGGCCCTCACACCCCTGTTTCTGTAACACTTAGGGATGCCTGCCCCCGCACCCTGTTTCCCATGTCACTGATAGGGTGCCCGGCCCTCACACCCCGGGTTAGGTCACTGAAGGTGCCTGCACTCACCCCCGGGTCATGGCAGTGATAAGGTGCCCCCTCACACCCCATGCCAGGCACTGAAGGGGTGCCCGGCCCTCACACCCCGGGTCATGTCACCAGCAAGCCTGGCCCTCACACCCCGGGTCATGTCACCACTGAAGGTGCCTGCCCTCACACCCCGGGTCATGGCACTGATGAGGTGCCCTGCCTCACACCCCTAGTCATGTACGTAGTGGTGCCCGGACTTCACACCCCTGATCATGGCAGGAAAGGGTGCCCGGCCCTCACAGCCCGGCCATGGTGCTGGAGGGGTTTCAGCACTGACACACCTGGGTCAGTGACACTGAGGTGTGCCTGGCCTCACACCCCAGGCCATAATGCTGGAGGGCTGGCCTCGCCACCTCCGGTCATGGCACTGATGAGGTGCCCGCCTCACACCCCTGGCCAAGGCACTGAAGGCTTGCCCGGCCTCACACCCCTGGTCATGTACTCAAAGTGGTGCCCTGTCCCTCACTTCCGTTTCATAGTACTGGAAGGGTGCCATGCCCTCACACCCCCAGGCCATGGTGCTGGAGGGTGCCCACCACACCCCGGTCATGTCACTGAAAGGGTGTCCGCCCTCACACCCCGGGTCATATCACTGAAGGGATGCCCACCTCTCACACTCCGGGTCATGGCACTGATGGGGTGCCTGGGACTCACACCCCGGGTCATGGTGCAAAGGTGCCCGGCCCTCACACCCCTGGTTCTGTAACACTGTAGGGATGCCCTGCCCCCACACCCTGCTCTCATGTCACTGAAGGGGTGCCCGGCCCACACCCCGGGTCATGTCACTGAAGGGGTGCCTGG
>NW_024743284.1:0-13256 GCF_018991925.1 Homarus americanus | reverse complement strand
TGTTATTCTCGATTAGGGGACTTTGTTATACTCGATTAGAGGGCTTTGTTATCCTCGATCAGGGGACTTTGTTATACTTGACCAGGGGACTTTGTTTTACTCGATCAGGGGACTTTGTTATACTCGATCAGGGGACTTTGTTATACTCGATCAGGGGCCTTTGTCATAATCGATGAGGGGACTTTGTTATGCTTGATCAGGGGAATTTGTTATACTCGACCAAGGGAATTTGTTATACTTGATCAGGGGAATTTGTTATACACGACCAAGGGACTTTGTTATACTCGATCAGGGGACATTACTAAACTCGACCAGGGAACTTTGTTATACACGATCAGGGAATATGTTATACTCAATCACGGGATGTGTTATATTCGATTAGGGCACTTTGTTAATACTCACTCAGGAGGCATTGTTATACTCAATCGTGGGCCTTTATAATACTCGATCAGGGGAATGTGTTATACTCGATCAGGGGACTTTGCTATACACGATCAGAGGGCTTGGTTATACTCAACCAGGGGACTTTGTTATATTCGATCAGGTGGTTTTGTTATACTCGACCCGGGGTCTTTGTTAGGCTCGATCAGAGGAATTTGTTATACTCGATCAGGGGCCTTTGTTATACTCGATCAGGGGACTTTGTTATACTTGATCAGGGGAATTTGTTATACTCGATGAGGGGACTTTGTTATACTCGATCAGGGGACATAGTTATACTCGATCAGGGTGCTTTGTTATCCTCGATCAGGGGACTTTGTTATACTCGACCAGGGGACTTTGTTTTACTCGATCAGGGGACTTTGTTATACTCGATCAGGGGTCTTTGATATACTCGATCAGGGGACTTTGTTATACTCGATCAGGAGACATAGTTATACTCGATCAGGGACTTTGTAATATCCGATCAGGGGGCTTTCTTATACTCGATGAGGGGCTTTGTTATACTCGACCAGGGGACTTTGTTATACTCCATCAGCTGTCTTTGTTATACTCCATCAGGGGCCTTTGTCATACTCGATGAGGAGGCTTTGTTATACTCGATCATGGGACATTACTATCTCGACCAGGGGACTTTGTTATATACGATCAGGGGATATGTTATACTCGATCAGGGGATGTGTTATACGCGATCAGGGGACTTTGTTATACTCGATCAGGAGACTTTGTTACACTCAACCGGGGGCCTTTGTTATACTCGATTAGGGGACTTTGTTGTACTCGATCAGGGGACTTTGTTGTACTCGATCAGGGGACTTTTTATTCTCGATCAGGCGGCTTTGTTATACTCGATCACGGGAATTTGTTATACTCGACCAGGGTACTTTGTTATACTCGATCATTGGACTTTTTTACTCCATCAGGAGACTTTGTTATACTCGACCAGGGGAGTTTGTTATTCTCGATCAGGGGACTTTGTTATACTCGATTAGGGGGCTTTGTTATCCTCGATCAGAGGACTTTGTTATCCTCGATCAGGGGACTTTGTTATACTTGACCAGGGGACTTTGTTTTACTCGATCAGGGGACTTTGTTATACTCGATCAGGGGACTTTGTTATACTCCTTCAGGGCACTTTGTTATTCTCGATGATTGGGATTTGTTATACTCAATCAGGGGATGTGTTATACTCGATCAGGGGACTTTGTTATACTCGATCAGGAGACTTTATTATACTCAAACAGGGGCCTTTGTTATACTCGATCAGGGGACTTTGTTGTACTCGATCAACGGATCTATACTCGACCAGGGGACTTTGTTATACTCGATCAGGGGACTTTGTTATACTCGACAGGGGACTTTGTTATACTCGATCAGGAGGCTTTGTTATACTCGATCAGGGGACATTACTATACTCGACCAGGGAACTTTGTTATACACGATCATCAGGGGATATGTTATACTCGATCAGGGATGTGTTATACTCGATCACTGGGCTTTGTTATACTCAAACGGAGGCCTTTGTTTTTCTCGATCAGGGGCCTTTGTTATCCTCGATCAATGGACTTTGTTATACTCGATCAGGGGACTTTGTTATACTCGATCAGGGGCCTTTGTTATACTCGACCAGGGGACTTTGTTATACTTGATCAGGGGACTTTGTTATACTTGATCACTGGACTTTGTAATATTCGATCATGGGGGCTTTGTTATACTCGACCACGGGCCTTTGTTATGCTCGATAAAAGGACTTTGTTATACTCGATCAGGGGACTTTGTTATACTTGATCACTGGACTTTGTAATATTCGATCATGGGGGCTTTGTTATACTCGACCACGGGCCTTTGTTATACTCGACCAGGGGACTTTGTTATACTCGATCAGGGGACTTTGTTGTACATGATCACTGGACTTTGTAATATTCGATCAGGGGGGCTTTGTTATACTCGACCAGGGCCTTTGTTATGCTCGATAAGGGGACTTTGTTATACTCGATCAGGGGACTTTGTTTTACTCGACCAGGGGACTTTGTTATACTCGATCAGGGGACTTTGTTATACTCGATCAGGGGCCTTTGTTATGCTCGACCAGAGGACATTGTTATACTCGATCAGGGAACTTTGTTATACTCGATCAGGGGGCTTTGATATACTCGACCAGGGGACATTGTTATACTCGATTAGGGGTCTTTGTTATTCTCGATGATTTGGCTTTGTTTTACTCGATCTAGGGCCTTTGTCATAATCGATCAGGGGCCTTTGTTATACTCGATCAGGGGACTTCGTTATACTCGATCAGGATGCTTTGATATATTCGACCAGGTGACTTTGTTATACTCGATTAGGGGACTTTGTTATTCTCGATGATTTGGCTTTGTTTTACTCGTTCTAGGGCCTTTGTCATAATCGATCAGGGGACTTTGTTAGACTCGATGAGGGGCCTTTGTTATACTCGATGAGGGGCCTTTGTTATACTCAATCATGGGCCATTGTTATATTCAACCAGGGGACTTTGTTATACTCGATCAGGGGGCTTTGTTATATTCGATTAGGTGACTTTGTTATACTCGATGAGGGACATTTGTTATTCTCGATCAAGGGCCTTTGCTAAACTCAATCAGGGGACTTTGTTAGACTCGATTAGGGGCCTTTGTTATTCTCGATCAGGGGACTTTGTTATACCTGATCAGGGGCTTTGTTATACTCGACCAGTGGCCTTTGTTATGCTCGAACAGAGGCCTTTGTTATACTATATGAGGGGCATTTGTTATACTCGAACCAGGGGAATTTGTTATACTCGATCATGAGACTTTGTTATACTCGATCAGGGCCTTTATTATACTCGACCAGGGGGTTTGATATACTCGATCAGGGGATTTTGTTATACTCGGTATGGGGGCTTTATTATACTCAATCAGGGGACTTTGTTATTCCCGATCAGGGGTCTTTGTTATACTCGATCAGGGGGCTTTGTTATACCCGACCAGGGTGCTTTGTTATACTCGATCAGGGGACTTTGTTATACTCGATCATGGGGCTGTGTTTTCCTCGATCAGGGGACTTTGTTATACTCCATCATGGTCTTTGTTATACTCCATCAGGGTCCTTTGTTATATTCGACCAGGGGACTTTGTTATACTCAATCAGGGGACTTTGTTATACTTGATCAGGGGACTTTGTAATATTCGATCAGGGGGGCTTTGTTATATGCTCGATTAGGGGACATTACTATACTCGACCAGGGAACTTTGTTATACACGAACAGGGGATATGTTATACTCGTTCATGGGATGTGTTATACTCGATGAGGGGACTTTGTTATACTCGATGAGGGGGCTTTGTTTTCCTTGATCAGGGGTCTTTTTTATACTCCATCAGGGTCTTTGTTATACTCCATCAGGGACTTTTGTTATCTCGACCAGGCGACTTTTGTTATACTCGACCAGGGGCCTTTGTTATGCTCGATAAGGGGACTTTGTTATACTCGTTCAGGGGCCATTGTTATTCTCGATCAGGGGACTTTGTTTTACTCGACCAGGGTACTTTGTAATACTCGACCAGGGGACTTTGTTATACTCGATCAGGGGACTTTGTTATACTCGATTAGGGGACTTTGTTATACTCGATGAGGGGGCTTTGATATATTCCATCAGGGGACTTTGTTATACTCGACCAGGGAACTTATTTTACTCGATCAGGAGGCTTTGTTATACTCAACCGGTGGCCTTTGTTATACTCGATCAGGTGACTTTGTTATACTCGACCATGGGACTTTGTTATACTCTATCAGGGGACTTTGTTATACTCGATCAGAGCCGCTTGTTTACTCGATCAGGGGCCTTTGTTATACCATACCAGGGGATTTTGTTATACTCGAACCAGGGGAATTTATCATAATCGATCATGAGACTTAGTTATACTCGATCAGGGAAATTTATTATACTCGACCAGGGGACTTTGTTATACTCGATCAAGGGCTTTTGTTATACTCGATCAGGGGACTTTGTTATTTTCGATCAGTGGGCTTTCTTATATTCGAAGAGGGGACTTTGTTATACTCGATGAGGGACTTTGTTATATTCGATTAGGTGACTTTGTTATACTCGATAAGGGGCCTTTGGTAGACTCGATGAGGGGCCTTTGTTATACTCGATTAGAGGACTTTGTTATACTCGATGAGGGGCCTTTGTTATACTTGATCAAGGGCTTTTGTTATACTCGAACCAGGGGACTGTGTTATTCGAGATCATGAGACTTTGTTATACTCCATGAGGGGCCTTTATTATACTCGACCAGGGGGCTTTGATATTCTCGATCAGGGGACTTTGTTATTCTCGATGAGGGGATTTGTTATACTCGACCAGTGGACTTTGTTGTGCTCGATCAGGGGACTTTGTTATACTCGATCAGGGGGCTTTGTTATCCTCGATCAGGGGACTTTGTTATACTCGACCAGGGGACTTTGTTATACTCGATCAGGGGACTTTGTTATACTCGATCAGGGGACATTGTTATACTCGATCAGAAGACTTTGTTATACGCGAATAGGTGTCTTTTTTTACTCGACCAGGGGACTTTGTTATACTCATTCTGGGGACTTTGTTATACTCGATCAGGGACTTTGTAATATCCGATCAGGGGGCTTTCTTATACACGATGAGGGGCCTTTGTTATACTCGACCATGGGACTTTGTTATACTCCATCAGCTGTCTTTGTTATACTCCATTAGGGGCCTTTGTCATACTCGATGAGGGGGCTTTGTTATACTCGATCATGGGACATTACTATCTCGACCAGGGGACTTTGTTATATACGATCAGGGGATATGTTATACTCGATCAGGGGATGTGTTATACTCGATCAGGGGACTTTGTTATACTCGATTAGGAGACTTTGTTACACTCAACCGGGGGCCTTTGTTATACTCGATCAGGGGACTTTGATGTACTCGATCAGGGGACTTTTTTATACTCGATCAGGGGGCTTTGTTATACTCGATCAGGCGGCTTTGTTATGCTCGATCAGGGGAATTTGTTATACTCGACCAGGGGACTTTGTTATACTCGATCATTGGACTTTTTTCACTCCATCAGGAGACTTTGTTATAATCGACCAGGGGACTTTGTTATTCTCGATCAGGGGACTTTGTTATACTCGATCAGGGGGCTTTGGTATCCTCGATCAGGGGACTTTGTTATACTTGACCAGGGGACTTTGTTTTACTCGATCAGGGGACTTTGTTATACTCGATCAGGGGAATTTGTTATACTCCTTCAGGGGACTTTGTTATACTCGATGATTGGGCTTTGTTATACTCGATCAGGGGATGTGTTATACTCGATCAGGGGACTTTGTTATACTCGATCAGGAGACATTATTATACTCAAACGGGACCCTTTGTAATACTCGATCAGGAGACTTTGTAGTACTCGATCAGGGGACTTTGTTATAATCGACCAGGGGACTTTGTTATACTCGATATGGGGACCTTGTTATACACGATGAGGGGGCTTTGAAATACTCGATCAGGGGACTTTGTTATACTCGATGAGGGGACTTTGTTATACTCGATGAGGGGGCTTTGATATACTCGATAAGGGGACTTTGTTATACCCGATGAGGGGACTTTGTTATACTGGACCAGGGGACTTTTTTATACTCGATGCGGGGACTTTGTTATTCTCGATCAGGGGGCTTTTTTTTACTCGATCAGGGGACTTTGTTATACTCGATGTTTGGTCTTTGTTATACTCGATTAGGGGACTTTGTTATACTCGATGAGGGGACTTTGTTATACTCGATGTTTGGTCTTTGTTATACTCGATTAGGGGACTTTGTTATACTCGATGAGGGGACTTTGCTTTTCTCGAGCAAGGGACTTTGTTATACTCGATCATGGGCTTTTGTTATAATCGAACCAGGGGACTTTGTTATACATGATCATGAGACTTTGTTATACTCCATGAGTGGCCTTTATTATACTCGACGAGGGGGCTTTGATATTCTCGATCAGGGGACTTTGTTATGCTCGGTCACGGGACTTTATTATACTCGACCATGGGACTTTGTTATACTCGATCAGGGAACTTTTTAATACTCGACCAGGGGAATTTGTTATACTCGATCATTGGACTTTGTTTTACTCGATCAGGAGACTTTGTTATACTCGAATAGGGGCCTTTGTTATGCTCGATCAGGGACCTTTGTTATACTATATCAGGGGCTTTTGTTATATTCGAACCAGGGGAATTTGTTATACTCGATCAGGGGACTTTGTAATACTCGATCAGCGCCTTTGTTATACTCGATCAAGGGAATTTGTTATACTCGACCAGGGGACTTTATTATACTAGATCAGGGGACTTTGTTATATTCGATGAGTGGACTTTGTTATACCTCATGAAAGCGCATTTGTTATACTCGATCAAGCGTCTTTTCTATACTCGATCAAGGGATTTTGTTAAACTAGATTAGGGGACTTTGTTATACTCGATCAGGGGGCTCTGTTATACTCGACGAGGGGTCTTTGTTATGCTCGATCAGAGGACTTGGGTTATACTCGATCGGGGGAATTTGTTTTACTCGATTAGGGGGCTTTGTTATACTCGATCAAGGGACTTTGTTATACTCGACCAGGTTACATTGTTTACTCGATCAGGGGACTTTGATATACTCGATCAGGGGGCTTTGTTATACTCGACCAGGGGCCTTTGTTATGCTCGATCATGGTACTTTTTTATACTCGATCAGGGGACTTTGTTATACTCAATCAGAGGACTTTGTTATACTCCATCAGGGGACTTTGTTATACTCGACCAGGGGACTTTGTTATACTCTATCAGGGGGCTTTGTTATACTCGATGATGGGACATTACTATACTCGACCAGGGAACTTTGTTATACCCGATCAGGGGATATGTTATACTCGATCAAGGGACTTTGTTATACTCAACCGGGGGCCTTTGTTATACTCGATCAGGGAAATTTGTTATACTCGATCAAGGGACTTTGTTATATTCAACCAGGGGACTTTGTTATACTCGACCAGGGGTCTTTCCTATGATCGATCAGGGGTCTTTGTTATACTCGATCAGGGGGCCTTTGTTTTACTCGATTAGGGGACTTCGTTATACTCGATCAGGGGGCTTTGTTTTCATCGATCAGGGGACTTTGTTATACTCCATCAGGGACTTTGTTATGCTCCATTAGGGGCCTTTGTTCTACTCGACCAGGGTACTTTGTTATACTCGATCAGGGGACTTTGTTATACTTGATCAGGGGACTTTGTAATATTCGATCAAAGGGGCTTTGTTATGCTCGACCAGAGGCCTTTGTAATGCTCGATAAGGGGACTTTGTTATATTCGATCATAGGACTCTGATATTCTCGATTAGGGGCCATGGTTATACTCGGCCAGTTGATTTTGTTATACTCGACCAGGGGACTTTGTTATACTCGATCAGGGGACTTTGATATACACGATCAGTGGGCTTTGATATACTCGACGAGGGACCTTTGTTATGCTCCATCAGGGGACTTTGTTATACTCGATCAGGGGCCTTTGTTATACTATATCAGGGGCTTTTGTTATACTCGAACCAGGAGAATTTGTTATACTCGAACATGAAACCTTGTTATACTCGATCAGGGCCATTTTTAAGCTCGACCAGGGGGGTTTGATATACGCGATCAGGGGACTTTGTTATACTCGATTAGGGGGCTTTGTTATACTCGACCAGGGTGCTTTGTTATGCTCGATCAGTGGCCTTTGTTATACTCGATCAGGGGGCTTTGTTATATTCGATTAATGGACTTTGTTATACTCTACCAGGGGCCTTTGTTATGGTCAACCAGGGGACTTTGTTATACTCAATCAGGGAACTTGTTTTACTCGATCAGGGGGCTTTGTTTTCCTCGACCCGGGGACTTTGATATACTCGATCATGGGACTTTGTTATACCTGATTTGGGGACTTTGTAATATTCGATGAGGGGGCTTTGTTATACTCGACCAGGGGTCTTTGTTATGCTCGATAAGGGGACATTGTTATACTCGATCAGGGGATATGTTATACTCGATCAGGGGATGTGTTATACTTGATCAGGGGACTTTGTATTATTCGATCAGGGCTTTGTTATGATCGACCAGGGGCCTTTGTTATAACCAAAGCCTTCTGATTGAGTATAACAAACTCCCCTGAACGAGTATAACACATTCCCTGATCGAGTATAACATATCCCCTGATCGCATATAACAAAGTCCCCTGGTCGAGATAGTAATGTCCCATAATCGAGTATAACAAAGCCCCCTCATCGAGAATAATATAGTCCCCTGATCGAGTATAACAAAGCCCCTCATCGAGTATAATAAAGTCCCCTGATCGAGTATAACAAAGGCCCCTCATCGAGTATAACAAAGCCCCCTGATCGGATATTACAAAGTCCCTAATCGAGTATAACAAATTCCCCAGATCGAGTATAACAAAGTCCCCTGGTCGAGTATAACAAAAGCCCCTATTCGAGTTTAACAATGTCTCCTGATCGAGTATAACAAAGTCCCCTGATCGAGTATAACAAAGTCCCCTAATCGATTATAACAAAGACCCCTGGTCGAGTATAACAAAGCCCCTAAAGGAGTATAACAAACTCCCCTGAACGAGTATAACAAAGTCCCCTGATCGAGTAAAACAAAGTCCCCTGGTCAAGTATAACAAAGTCCCCTGATCGAGTATAAAAAAGCCCCCTGATCGAGTAAAACAAAGTCCAATGATCGAGTATAATAAAGTCCCCTGGACGAGTATAACAAATTCCCCTGATCGAGTATATCAAATCCCCTTGGTCGAGTATAACAAAGGCCCCTATTCGAGTATAACAAAGTCTCCTCATAGAGTAAAACAAAGTCCAATGATCGAGCATAACAAAGTCCCCTTGTCGAGTATAACAAAGCCCCCTTATAGAGTATAACAAAGGTCCCGTGTCGAGTATATCGAAGGCCCCTATTCGAGTATAACAAAGTCTCCTGATCGAGTAAAACAAAGTCCAATGATCGTGTATAACAAAGTCCCCTGGTCGAGTATAATAAAGTCCCCTCATCGAGAATAACAAAGTCCCTTGATCGAGAATATCAAAGCCCCCTGGTCGAGTATAATAAAGGCCCCTCATGGAGTATAACAAAGTCTCATGATCTCGAATAACACACTCCCCTGGTTGGAGTATAAAAAAAGCCCTTGGTCGAGTATAACAAAGGCCCCTCATCGAGTATAACAAAGTCCACTAATCGAGTATAACAAAGGCCCCTCAACGAGTCTACCAAAGGCCCCTCATCGAGTATAACAAAGTCACCTAATCTAATCTAACAAAGCCCCTCATCGAGTATAACAAAGTCCCCTCATCGAATATAAGAAAGCCCCCTGATTGAATATAACAAAGTCCCCTGATCGAGTATAACAAAAGCCCTTGATCGAGTATAACAAAGTCCCCTGGTCGAGTATAATAAATTTCCCTGATCGAGTATAACAAAGTCCCCTGTTCGAGTATAATAAAGGCCCTGTTCGAGTATAACTAAGTCTCATGATCGAGTATAACTAATTCCCCTTTTTCGAGTATAACAAAAGCCCCTGGTATGGTATAACAAAGGCCCCTGATCGAGTAAACAATTGGCTCTGATCGAGTATAACAAAGTCCCTTAATAGAGTATTACAAAGTCCCATGGTCGAGTATAACAAAGTCACATAATCGAGTATAACAAAGGCCACCGGTTGAGTATAACAAACCCTCCTGATCGAATATAAAAAAGTCCCCTGATCGAGTATAACACATCCCCTGATCGAGTATAACATATCCCCTGATCGTGTATTACAAAGTTCCCTGGTCGAGTATAGTAATGTCCCCTGATCGAGTATAACAAAGCCCCCTGATCGAGTATAACAAAGTCCCCTGGTCGAGTATAACAAAGTCCCCTCATCGAGTATAACAAAGGCCCTTGATCGAGTATAATAAAGGACCCTGATCGAGTATAACAAAGTCCCCTGATCGGATATAAAAAAGTCCCTGATCGAGTAAAACAAAGTCCCATAGTCGAGTATAACAAAGTCCCCTGATCGAGTATAACAAAGTCTCCCGATCGTGTATAACAAAGTCCTCAGATCGAGCATAACAAAGACCCCTGGTCGAGTATAACAAAGCCCCCTGATCGAGTATAACAAAGTCCCCTAATCTAGTATAACAAAATCCCTTGATCGAGTATAGAAAATTCGGTTGATCGAGTATAACAAATGCCCCTCATCGAGTATAACAAAGACCCCTAATCGAATATAACAAAGCCCCCTGATCGAGTATAACAAAGCCCCCTGATCGAGTATAAAAAAGCCCCCTGATCGAGTATAACAAAGCCCTTTCATCAAATATAACAAAGCCCCCTGATCTAGTATAACACAGTCCCCTGGTCGAGTATAACAAATTCCCTTGATCGAGTATAACAAAGTACCTGATCGAGTATTGCAAAGTCCCCTGATCGAGTATAACAAATTCCCCTGGTTCGAGTATAACAAAAGCCCCTAATATAGTGTAACAAAGGCCCCTGATCGAGTATAACAAAGGCCCCTATTCGAGTATAACAAAGTCCTCTAATCGAGTATACCAAAGCCCAATCATCGAGTATAACAAAGTCCCCTGATTGAGTATAACAAAAGCCCCTGATGGAGTATAACAAATTTCCTTGGTCGAGAAAAGCAAAGTCCCCTCATCGAGTATAACAAAGTCCCCTAATCGAGTATAACAAAGCCCAATCATCGAGTATAACAAAGCCCCCTGATCGAGAATAACAAAGTCCCCACATCGAGTATAAAAAAGTCCCCTGGTCGAGTATAACAAAGTCCCCTGATCGAGTATATCAAAGCCCTCTCATCGAGTATAACAAAGTCCCCTAATCGAGTATAACAAAGTCCCCTGGTCGACTATAACAAAGTTCCCTGGTCGAGTATTACAAAGTCCCCTGATCGAGTATAACAAAGTCCCCTGATCGAGTATATCAAATCCCCTTCATCGTATACCAAGATCCCCTCGATCGAGTATAACAAATTCCCTGGTCGAGTATAACAACTCCCCTGGTTGAATATGCAATAATGGCTCGCGATCGAGATAACAGTTGGCCCTCTCATCGAGTATAACAAAGGCCCCCATCGAGTCTAACAAAGTCCCTGATCGATTATGACAAAGGCCCTCTAATCGAGTATAACAAAGCCCCTGAAAAAGTATAACAAAGTCCCCTGATTGAGTATAACAAAGTCCCCTGGTTGACCATAACAAAGGCCCCTGGTCGAGTAAAACAAAGTCCCCTAATCGAATATAACAAAGCCCTCTGATCGAGTATAACAAAGGCCACTGGTCGAGCGTAAAAAGGACCCTGGTCGAGTTTAACAAAGTCTCCTGATTGAGTATAATAAAGCCCAATCATCCAGTATAAAAAAGTCCCCTGATCGAGTATAACAAAGTCCCCTGATCGAGTATATCAAAGCCCCCTGATCGAGTATATCAAATCCCCTTCATCGTGTATTCCAAGATCCCCTGATCGAGTATAACAAATTCCCCTGGTCGAGTATAACAAAGTGCCCCTGGTTGAATATAACAATGGCTCATGATCGAGTATAACAAAGGCCTCTCATCGAGTATAACAAAGGCCTCTCATCGAGTCTAACAAAGTCCCCTGATCGATTATGACAAAGGCCCTTAATCGAGTATAACAAAGCCCCCTGAAAAAGTATAACAAAGTCCCCTGATTGAGTATATCAAAGTCTCCTGGTTGACCATAACAAAGGCCCCTGGTCGAGTAAAACAAAGTCCCCTAATCGAATATAACAAAGCTCTCTGATCGAGTATAACAAAGGCTACTGGTCGAGCATAACAAAGGACCCTGGTCGAGTTTAACAAAGTCCCCTGATTGAGTATAACAAAGCCCAATCATCGAGTATAAAAAAGTCCCCTGATCGAGCATAACAAAGTCCCCTGATCGAGTATATCAAAGCCCCCTGATCGAGTATAACAAAGTCCCCTGATCAAGTATAACAAAGTCCTCTGGTCGAGCATAACAAAGGCCCCTGATCGAGTATAACAAAGTCCCCTCATCGAGTATAACAAAGTACCCTGGTCGAGTAAAACAAAGCCCCTGATCGAGAATAACAATGGACCCTGATCGAGTATAACAAAGTCCCCTTATCGAGCATAACAAAGGCCCCTGGTCGAGTTTAACAAAGCCCCCTGATCGAATAGTACAAAGGCCATTGATCAAGTATAACAAAGTCCCCTGATCGAGTATAACAAAGTTCCCTGGTCGAGTATAACAAAAGCTACCCTAATGGAGTATAACAAAAACCCTGATGGAGTATAACAAAGACCCCTCGTCAAGGAAAACAAAGCCCCCTGATCGAGTATAACAAAGTCCCCTCATCGAGTATAACACATCCCCGGAACGAGTATAACATATCTCCTGTTCGTGTATAACAAAGTTCCCTGGTCGAGTATAGTAATGTCTCCTAATCGAGTATAACAAAGGCCCCTGATCGAGTATAACAAAGTCCCCTTATCGAGCATAACAAAGGCTTCTGGTCGAGAATAACAAAGCCCCCCCTGATCGAATATTGCAAAGTCCCTTGATGAAGTATAACAAAGTCCCCTGATTGAGTATAACAAAGTCCCCTGGTCGAGTATAACAAAGGCCCCTGATGGAGTATAACCAAGACCATGATGGAGTATAACAAAGTCCCCTGATCGAGGAAACCACAGCCCCCTGATCGAGTATAACAAAGTCCCCTGATCGA
>NW_024743283.1:0-33809 GCF_018991925.1 Homarus americanus | reverse complement strand
CACACCCCGGTTCATGGTGCTGAGGAGGTGCCCTGCCCTCACACCCCGATCATGGTACTGAAAGGGTGCCCGGCCCTCACACCCCGGTTCACAGCACTGAGTGCCTGGCCTCACCCCATTTCATGGCACTGAAAGGGTGCCCGGCCCTCACCCCGATTCTAGACACTGAAAGGGTGCCCGGCCCTCACACCCCGGTTCATGGTACTGAAGGGGTCCCGGCCCTCACATCCTGCATGAAGGTGTCATGCCCCTGGCTCACTGAAAGGGTGCCCGGCCCTCACACCCCGGGTCATGTCACTGAAGGGTGCCCAGCTCTCACACCAGTCATGGCACTGAAGGTGCCCGGCCTCACACCCCGGGTCATGTCACTGAAGGTGCCCACACACTGGGTCATGGCACTAGGTGCCCGGCCCTCACACCCAAGTCATGGTGCTGGGGGGTGCCAAGCTCTCACACCCGGGTCATGGTGCTGAAGGGTGCCCGGCCCTCCCCGGGTCATGATCCCTGATGGGGTGCCTGGCCTTCACACCCCGGGTCATGTCACTAGTGGGTGCCCGGCCTCACACCCCGGTTCATGCCACTAGGGTGCCCGGCCTCACACCCCGGGTCATGGCACTGAAGGTGCCTGGCCCTCACACCCCAGGTTATGGTGCAGGAGGGGTGCCCGGCCTTCACACCCCGGGTCATTTTCACTAAAGGTGCCCGGCTCACACCCTGGGTCATGTCACTGAAGGGGTGCCTGGCCTCACACCCCGGTCATGGTGCTGTGCCCGGCCCACACCCTGGTCATGGTCCTGATGGGTGCCCGTCCTTCACACCCCGGGTCATGTCACTGAAGGGGTGCCCGGCCGTCACACCCAGGTCATGTCACTGAAGGTGCCAGGCCCCTCACATCCCGGGTCATGTCACTGAAGGTGCCCGGCCTCACACCCCGGTTCATGCCACTAAAGGGGTGCCCGGCCCTCACAGCCCGGGTCATGGCACTGAAGGTGCCTGGCCCACACCCCGGGCTGAGGTGCTGGAGGGTGCCTGGCTCACACCCCGGGTCATGTCACTAAAGGGTGCCCGGCCTCACACCCGGGTCATGTCACTGAGAGGCACGGCCATGACACCCCGGTCATGGACTCCATGGGAGCCCGGCCCTCACACCCAGCCTCATGGGGTTGAAGGTTCCCGGCCCTCACACCCCGGGTCGTGGTGCTGATGGGGTGCCCGGCCTCACCCGGATTATTGGCACTGAATCGAGCCCGGCCCCTAACACCCTGGGTCATGGTGCTGAAGGGGTGCCCAGCCTCACACCCCTGATTCATTTCAATGAAGGGGTGCCTGACCTCACACCCCAGGTCATGTGAGGGGTGCCCGGCCCTCACACCCCGGTTTGCAGCACTGTAGGTGCCCGCCACACCTGCTCATGGCACTGAGGGTGCCTGGCCTCACACCCATTCATGACACAGGTGCCCGGCCTCACACCCCGGGTCATGGCACTAAAGGTGCCCGCCGTCACACCTGGTGCTGAGGGGTACCAGCCCTCACACCCGGTCATGTCACTGAAAGGGTGCCCGGCCCTCACACCCCTGGCATGCCCACACCTGGGTCATGGCACTAAAGGTGCCTGGACTCACACCCCTGGCAGGCCAGTCTGGCCTCACCCGGGTCAGGTGCTGATGGGGTGCCCGGCCTCAAACCCCGGGTCATGTCACTAAGGGGTGCCCGGCCGTCACACCCCAGGTTATGTCACTAAAAGGGTGTCCGCCTCACACCCCGGGTCATGGTGCTGAAGGTGCCTGGCCCCACACCCTTCCCTGCAGCAATGCCCAGCCTCACACCCCATTTCATGGTGCACTGGCCTCACACCTCGGATTCGGACACTGAAGGGATCCTGGACATCACACCCCGATTCATGGCACTGAACGTGCCCGGTCTCCACACCCATGGCTTTCAGCTGAAAGGGTGCCCAGCCCTCACACCCCGGGTCATGGCACTGAAGGGGAGCCCGGCCCCTCACACCCCGGATCATGTCACTGAAGTGGTGCCCGTCCACCACCTCGGGTCATAGCACTGATGAGGTGCCTGGCCCTCACACCCTGGCCATGGCACTGAAGGTTTGCCAGGCCCTCACACCCTGGTCATGTACCTAAGGTGGTGCCCGGCCCCACACCCCTGATCATAGCACTGAAAGGGTGCCCGGCCCTCACACCCCGGGTCATGTCACTGAAGGTGCCTGGCCTCACACCCCGGTCATGTCACTGAAGGAGTGCCCGGCCTCACACACCCGGGTCATGGCACTAAAGGGGTGCCTGGCCGTCACACCCCAGGTCATGTGCTGAGGTGCCCAGCCCTCACACCCCGGGTCATGTCACTGAAAGGGTGCCCGGCCCTCACACCCTGTACATGTCACTGAAGGGGTGCACAGCTCTCACCTGGGTCATGGCACTGGGGTGCCTGGACCTCACACCCTGGGTCATGGTGCTCAAGTGGTGCCCGGCCTCCACCCTGGTCATGGTGCTGATGGGGTGCCGGCCTCAAACCCCGGGTCATGTCACTGAAGGTGCCCGGCCGTCACACCCGGGTTATGTCACTGCAGGGCCGGCCTCACATCCGGGCCATGGTGCCTGATTGGTGCCTGGCCCTCACACCCTGGGTCATGGTGCTGAAGGGGTGCCTGGCCCTCACACCCCTGTTCCATGCACTGAAGGGTGCCCGGCCCTCACACCCGATTCGTGACACTGAAGGTGCCTGGCCTCACACCCCGGTCATGGCACTGAAGCGGTTCCCGGCCCTCACCCCGGGTCATGGTGCTGATGGGGTGCCCGGCCTCACCCTGATTCTGGCACTGAATTCGAACCCGGCCCTAACACCCTGGGTCATGGTGCTGAAGGGGTGCCCAGCCCTCACACCCGCTTCGCAGCATTAGCGCCCGGCCCACACCCTGTTTATGGCGAAAGGGTGCCTGGCCTCACACCCCTGATTCATGACACTGAAAGGGTGCCCGGCCCGCACCCCTGGGTCATGGCACTAATGGGGTGCCAGATTCTACACCCCGGTCATGGTCCTGAGGTGTCCAAGCCCTCACACCCCAGGATGTCACTGAAAGGGTGCCCTGGCCTCACACCCCGGGTCATGTCACTGAAGGGGTGCACAGCTCTCACCCCGGGTCATGGCACTGAAGGGGTGCCTGGCCTCACACCCCGGGTCATGTCACTGAAGGGTGCCTGGCCGTCACACCCCGGGTCATGTCACTAAAAGGGTGTCCGGCCTCACATCCCGGGCCATGGTCCTCGATTGGTGCCCGGCCTCACCCCAGTTCATGGTGCCGAAGGGGTGCCCTGCCTCACACCCCGATTCATGGTACTGAAAGGGTGCCCGGCCTCTCACACCCTGCTCCAGCACTGTAGGGGTGCCCGGCCCTCACACCTCATTTCATTGAGAAGGGGTGCCCGGCCCACACCCCGATTCTTGACACTGAAAGGGTGCCCGGCCTCACACCCCGGGTCATGGTGCTGCAGGGGTGCCCGGCCTCACACCCCGCGTCATGGTCTTGATGGGGTGCCTGGCCTTCACCCCGGGTCATGTCACTAAAGTGCCCGGCCACACCCCGGGTCATGTCACTAAAGGGGTGCCCGGCCCTCACACCCCGGGTCATGTCACTGAAGGGGTACTTAGCAGACTTGGGCAAGCCTGGCCCCACCCAGGTCATGGGATTGAAGCGGTTCCCGGCCACACCCGGGGTCGTGGTGCTGATGGGGTCCCCTGGCCCTCACACCCCGGATTATTGGCACTGAATCTGGAGCCTGGCCCCACCCTGGGTCATGGTGCTGAAGGGGTGCCCAGCCCTCACACCCCTGATTCATTTCACTGAAGGCCTGACCACACCCCAGGTCATGTGAAGGGGTGCCCGGCCCTCACACCCGGGTTCCCAGCACTGTAGCGTGCCGGCCCTCACACCCCGTTTCATGGCACTGAAAGGGTGCCCGGCCTCACACCCCGATTCATGACACTGAAGGGTGCCGCCCTCACCCTGGGTCATGGCACTAAAGGTGCCAGCCGTCACACCTGGGGTCATGGTGCTGGAGGGTGCCCAGCCCTCAACCCAGGTCATGTCACTGAGGTGCCCGGCCCTCACACCCCAGGTCATGTCACTGAAGGGTGCACAGCTCCTCCTCCGGGTCATGGCACTGAAGGGGTGCCTGGCCCTCACACCCCGGTTCGCAGCAATGTAGGGGTGCCCAGCCCTCACACCCCCATTTCATGGCACTGAAGAGGTGCCCGGCCTCTCACCCCGATTCGGACACTGAAGGTGCCGGATATCACCCCCGATTCATGGCACTGAACGGGTGCCTGGTCTTCACACCATTGGTCATGTCACTGGTGCCCAGCCTCACACCCGGTCATGGCACTGAAGGGGCGGCCCTCACACCCCGGGTCATGGTGCTGAAGGGGTGCCGACCCTCACACCCCGGGTCATGTCACTAAAGGAAGCCCGGCCTCACACCCAGGTCATGTCACTGAAGTGGTGCCCGTCCCTCACACCCGGGTCATGGCACTGATGGTGCCTGGCCCTCACCCTGGCCATGGCACTGAAGGTTTGCAGGCCCTCACACCCTGGTCATGTACCCTAAAAAGTGGTGCCCGGCCCTCCCACCCGATTATTGGCACTGAATTCGGGCCCGGCCCTAACACCCTGGGTCATGGTGCTGAAGGTGTTCAGCCCTCACACCCCGGTTCGCAGCATTGTAGGGTGCCCATGCTACACCCCGTTTCATGGCACTGAAAGCCTGGCCCTCACACCCCGATTCATGACACTAAAGGGGTGCGGCCCTCACACCCCGGGTCATGTCACTGAAGGGGGTGCACAGCTCTCACACTCGGGTCATGGCACTGAAGGGGTGCCTGGCCCTCACCCCGGGTCATGGCACTAAAGGGTGCCAGTTCAACCCAGGTCATGGTCCTGGAGGGGTGCCCACCCTCACGGGTGATGTCACTGAAGGGAGCTCGGCCCTCACCCCGGGTCATGGCACTGAAGGGTGCCCCCTCACACCCCGGGTCATGGTGCTGAAGCAGTGCCCGGCCCTAAACCCTGGTCATGGTGCTGATGGGGTGCCAGGCCTCACACCCCGGGTCATGTCACTGAAGGGTGCCCGGCCGTCACACCTCAGGGCATGTCACTAAAAGGTGTCCGGCCCTCACATCCCGGGCCATGGTGCTCGATTGGTGCCCGCCCTCACAGTTCATGGTGCTGAAGGGTGCCCTGCCCTCACACCCCGGTCATGGTACTGAAAGGTGCCCGGCCCTCACGGTTCACCGCGCTGTGGGGTGCCTGGCCCTCACCCCATTTCATGGCACTGAAAGGGTGCCCGGCCCTCACACCCGATTCTTGACACTGAAAGGGTGCCCGGCCTCACACCCCGGTTCATGGTACTGAAGGTGCCCGGCCCCACATCCTGTCATGGTGTGAAGGGTGCCCGGCCCTCACACCCCGGGTCATGTCACTGAAAGGGTGCCCGGCCTCACACCCCGGTCATGTTCACTGAAGGGGTGCCCAGCTCTCCTCCGGGTCATGGCACTGAAGGGTGCGGCCCTCACAACCAGGTCCATGTCAATGAAGGGTGCCCGAACTCACACCCGGGTCATGGCACTAAAGGGTGCCTGGCCCTCACCCCAAGTGTGGTGCTGGAGGGGTGCAGCTCTCACTCGGGTCATGCACTGAAGGGTTGCCTGGCCCTCCACCCCGGTCATGGTGCTGAAGCGGTGCCCGGCCCTCCCGGTCATGATCCTGATGGGGTGCTCGGCCTTCACACCCCTGGTCATGTCACTGAAAGGTGCCCGGCTCACACCCGGTTCATGCCACTGGGGTGCCCGGCCTCACACCCGGGGTCATGGCACCAGGGTGCCTGGCCCTCACACCCCTGGGGTTATGGTGCAGGAGGGGTGCCTGGCCTTCACACCCAGGTCATGTCACTAAAGGTGCCTGGCCCTCACACCCTGGGTCATGTCACTGAAGGGGTGCCTGGCCCTCACACCTGGGTCATGGTGCTGGAGCGGTGCCTGGCCCTCACACCCTGGCTCATGGTCCTGATGGGGTGCCTGTCCTTCACACCCCGGGTCATGCCACAAGGTGCCCGGCTGTCACACCTAGGTCATGACACTGAAGGGGTGCCTGGCCTCACATCCCGGGTCATGTCACTGAAAGGGTGCCCCCAGCCTTCACACCCCCGGTTCATGCCACTAGTGCCTGGGCCTCACAGCCTGGGTCATGGCACTGAAGGGTGCCTGGCCCTCACACACCCCGGGTCATCATAGTGTGCTGAGGGGTGCCTGGCCTCACACCCCGGGTCATGTCACAAGGTGCCTGGCCCTCACACCCGGGTCATGTCACTGAAGGCACGGCCATGACACCCCGGGTCATGGACCCAAAGGGAGCCTGGCCTCACACTCCAGCGTCATGGGGTTGAAGCGGCTCCCGCCCCGCACCCTGGGTCGGGTGCTGATGGTGCCCGCCCTCACACCCCTGATTATTGGCACTGACTGAGCCTCCGGCCTCTAACACTCCCAAGGAAAGGAAGGTGCTCCAGCCTCACACCCCTGATTCATTTCAATGAAGGGGTGCCTGACCTCACACCCCAGGTCATGTGAAGGGGTGCCCGGCCTCACACCCTGTTCGCAGCACTGTAGGGTGCCCGCTCACACCCTCAGTTTCATGGCACTGAAAGGGTGCCTGGCCTCACACCCCCGATTCATGACACTGAAGGTGCCACCTCACACCCCGGGGTCATGGCACTAAAAAGGTGCTCTGGCCGTCACACCCCTGGGTCATGGTGCTGAGGGGTACCTGTAGCCTCACACCCCGGGTCATGTCACTGAAAGGGTGCCTGGCCTCACACCCTGGGTCATGTCATTTCTAAAGTGCACAGCTTCACACTCCGGGTCATGGCACAAAGGTGCTCGGGACCTCACACCCGGGTCATGCAGCTAGCGGGGCCCGGCTCACACTCGGGTCATGAAAGGATGCCTCGGCCTCAAACCCTGGGTCATAAATACTGAAGGTCGGCCGTCACACCCCAGGTTATTATGTCACTAAAAGGGTGTCCGGCTCACACCCCGGGTCATGGTGCTGAAGGGTGCCCGCCCACACCCCGGTTCGCAGCAATGTAGGGGTGCCCAGCCCTCACACCCCATTTCATGGCACTGAAAGGGTGCCCGGCCCTCACACCCCTGACTGCACACCAGCAAGTTCCTTCCGACATCACACCTGATCTGCGGCACCGAACGGGTGCCCGGTCTTCACACCCATGGTCTCATGTCACTGAAAGGGTGCTCCAGCCTCACACCCCGGGTCATGGCACTGGAAGGGGAGCCCGGCCCTCACACCCCGATCATGTCACTGAAGTGGTGCCCGCCCATCACACCCGGGTCATAGCACTGATGAGGTGCCTGCCCTCACACCCTGGCCATGGCACTGAAGGTTTGCCAGGCCTCACACCCCCTGCTCATGCCCAGTGGTGCCCGGCCCCTCACACCCTGATCATAGTACCGAAAGGTGCCTGGCCTCACACCCCGGGTCATGTCACTGAAGGTGCCTGGCCCTCACCCCTGGTCATGTCACTTGAAGGAGTGCCCGGCCCTCACACCTGCCAGTAGTGTGCGCGCACTAAAGGTGCCTGCCGTCACACCCCAGGTCATGGTGCTGAGGGTGCCCAGCCTCACACCCCGGGTCATGTCACTGAAAGGTCGGCCCTACACCCCGGTTCATGTCAATGGAAGGTGCACAGCTCACACTCCGGGTCATGGCACTGAAGGGGTGTCAATCTCACACCCCTGGGTCATGCGGTGCCGGAAGCGGTGCCCGGCCTCACACCTCCCCTGGTCATGGTGCTGATGGGGTGCCCGCCCTCAAAACCCCGGGTCATGTCACTGAAGGGGTGCCTGGCCGTCACACCTCGGGTTATGTCATCAGCGGTGTCCGGCCCTCACATCCCGGGCCATGGTGCCTGATTGCCCGGCCCACACCTGGGTCATGGTGCCGAGCGTGCCCGGCCCTCACACCCCGTTTCATGGCACTGAAAGGGTGCCCGGGCCCTCACACCCCGATCGTGACACTGAAGGGGTGCTCCGGCCACACCCCGGTCATGCATCAGCGGTTCCCGGCCCTCACACCCCCGGGTCATAGAAAAAGGATGGGGTGCCTGGCCCTCACACCCCTGATTCTGGCACTGAATCTGAACCCGGCCCTAACACCCTGGGCCATGGTGCTGAAGGGTGCCCAGCCCTCACACCCCGGTTCGCATTGTAGGGGCGCCTGGCCCTCACACACCCTGTTTTTTCCCATGGCACTGAAAGGTGCCTGGCCTCACACCCCGATTCATGACACTGAAAGGGTGCCCGGCCTCGCACTCCCTGGGTCATGGCACTAATGGGGTGCCAGTATTCACACCCTGCCTCATGGTCCTGAGGGTGCCCAGCCCTCACACCCCGGGTGATGTCACTGAAAGGGTGCCCGGCCCGCCACCCCGGGTCATGTCACTGAAGGGGTGCACAGCTCACACTCCGGGTCATGGCACTGAAGGGTGCCTGGCCTCACACCCCGGGTCATGTCACTGAAGGTGCCTGGCCGTCACACCCCGGGTCATGTCACTAAAGGGTGTCCGGCTCCCCTCACATCCCGGGCCATGGTCCTCGATTGGTGCCTGGCCCTCACACCCCGGTCTATGGTGCCGAAGGGGTGCCCTGCCCTCACACCCCTGATTCATGGTACTGAAAGGGTGCCCGGCCCTCACACCCTGTCTGCAGCACTGTGCCTGGCCTCACACCCCATTTCATGGCATTGGAAAGGGTGCCCGGCCTCACACCCCGATTCTTGACACTGAAAGGGGGTGCCCGGCCCTCACACCCCGGGTCATGGTGCTGCAGGTGCCTGGCCCCTACACTCCCCGGTCATGGTCTTGATGGGGTGCCCGGCTCACACCCCGGGTCATGTCACTGAAGGGGTGCCCGGCCGTCACACCCCGGTCATGTCACTGAAGGGGTGCCTGGCCCTCACACCCCGGGTCATGTCACTGAAAGGGTGCCTGGCCTTCCCGGAGCCTGTGCCACTAAAGGTGCCCGGCCTTCACACCCCTGGTCATGTCACTAAAGGTGCCCGGCCCTCACACCCCGGGTCATGTCACTGGAAGGTGCACGCCAGGACACCCCCGGTCATGGACCTAAAGGGGTGCCTGGCCTCACACCCAGGGTCAGGATTGAAGGTTCCCGGCCCTCACACCCGGGGTCGTGGTGCTGATGGGGTCCCCTGGCCTCACACCCTGATTATTGGCACTGAGCCCGGCCCAACACCCTGGGTCATGGTGCTGAAGGTGCCCAGCCTCACACCCTGATTCATTTCACTAAGTGCCTGACCACACCCCAGGTCATGTGAAGGGGTGCCCGGCCTCACACCCGGTTCCCGCACTGTAGGGGTGCCCTGCCTCACACCCCGTTTCATGGCACTAGGAGTCCGGCCCTCACACCTGATTCATGACACTGAAGGTGCCTGCCCCTACACCCCGGGTCATGGCACTAAAAGGTGCCCGGCCGTCACACCGGGGTCATGGTGCTGGAGGTGCCCAGCCCTCACACCCTGGTCATGTCACTGAAAGGGTGCCCGGGCCCTCACACCCCTGGGTCATGTCACTGAAGGGTGCACAGCTCTACACCTGGGTCATGGCACTGAAGCCCGCCCTCACACCCCGGTCTGCAGCAATGTAGTGCCCAGCCTCACACCCCATTTCATGGCACTGAAAGGGTGCCCGCCCACACCCCGATTCTGACACTGAAGGGGTGCCTGACATCACACCCTGATTCATGGCACTGAACGGGTGCCCGGTCTTCACACCATTGGTCATGACACTGAAGGGGTGCCCGGCACTCACACCCCAGGCCATGGTGCTGGAGCGGTGCCCGGCCCTCACACCCCTGGTCATGTCACTGAAAGGGTGCCCGGCCCACACACCCCGGGTCATGTCACTAAAGCGGTGCCCGGCCCTCACACCCCGGGTTATGTCACTGAAGTGGTGACCAGCCCTCACACCCCGGGTCATGGCACTAATGAGGTGCCCGGCCCTCACACCCCTGGCCATGGCACTGAAGGTTTGCCCGGCCCTCAAACCCCTGGTCATGTACCTATAGTGGTGCCCGGCCCTCACACCCCGTGTCATAGCACTAAAGGGGTGCCCGGCCCTCATACCCCGGGTCATGGTGCTGGAGGGGTGCCCGGCCTTCACACCCCGGGTCATGTCACTGAAAGGGGTGCCCGGCCCTCACACCCCGGGTCATATCATTGAAGGGGTGCCCGGCCCTCACACCCCGGGTCATGTTACTGAAAGGGTGCCCGGCCCTCACACCGGGTCATGGCACTGAAGAGTTGCCTGGCCATCACACCCCGGGTCATGGTGCTGGAGGGGTGCCCGGCCTTCACACCCCAGGTCATGTCACTAAAGGGGTGCCCGGCCTCCTACCCAGGTCATTTCTGAAGAGTGCCCAGCCTCACCCGGTTCGTGACACTGAAGGGGTGCCCAGCCCTCACACCCCGGGTCATGTCACTAAAGCGGTGCCCAGCCCTCACACCCCGGATCATGGCACTGATGAGGTACCCGGCCCTCACACCCCTGGCCATGGCAGTGAAGCTTTGCCCGGCCCTCAAACCCCTGGTCATGTTCCTAAAGTGGTGCCCGGCCCTCATACCCCGGGTCATGGTGCTGGAGGGGTGCCCGGCCTCCACACCCCCGGTCATGTCACTAAAAGGGTGCCCGGCCCTCACACCCCGGTTCATGTCACTGAAAGGGTGCTCGGCCCTCACACCCCGGGTCATGTCACTGAAGGGATGCCCGGCCCTCACCCCGGGTCATGGCACTGAAGAGGTGCCTGGCCCTCACACCCCAGGTCATGGTGTTGGAGGGGTGCACGGCCTTCACACCCCAGGTCATGTCACTAAAGGGGTGCCCGGCCCTCACACCCCGGGTCATGTCACTGAAGGGGTGCACGGCCATGACACCCCGGGTCATGGACCTAAAGCGGTTCCCGGCCCTCACACCCCGTTTCATGTCACTGAAGGGGTGCCCGGCCCTAAAACCCCGGTTCATGTCACTGAAGGTGCCTGGCCTCACACCCCTGGTCATGTACCTCAAAGTGGTGCCTGGCCTCACACCCCGGATTCATGGCACAGGGCCTCACACCACGGGCCATGGTGCTGGAGGGTGCTGCGCCACACCATGGTCATGACACTGAAGGTGCCCGGCCCTCACACCCCAGGCATTGGTGCTGGGGGGTGCACGGCCTTCACCCCGGTTAATGTCACTGAAATGGTGCCTGCCCAAACACCCCGGGCCATGGTGCTGAGGGTGCCTGACCTCACATACCGGGTCATGACACTGAAGGGGTGCCCGGCCCTCACACCCCGGGTCATGGCACTAAAGGGGTGCCCGGCCCTCACACCCCAATTCTTGGTGCTGGAGGGGTGCCCAGCTCTCACACTCCGGGTCATGGCACTGAAGGGGTCCCTGGCCCTTTCACCCCAGGTCATGGAGTTGAAGCGGTGCCCGGCCCTCACACCACGGGTCATGGTGCTGATGGGGTGCCCAGCCCTCACACCCCGGGTCATGTCACTAAAGCGGTGCCCAGCCCTCACACCCCGGATCTTGGCACTGATGAGGTGCCCGGCCCTCACTCCCCTGGCCATGGCAGTGAAGCTTTGCCCGGCACTCAAACCCCAGGTCATGTTCCTAAAGTGGTGCCCGGCCCTTACACCCCGGGTCATAGCACTAAATGGGTGCCCGGCCCTCATACCCCGGGTCATGGTGCTGGAGGGGTTCCCGGCCTCCACACCCCGGGTCATGTCACTGAAAGGGTGCCCGGCCCTCACACCCCGGGTCATGTCACTGAAGGGGTGCACAGCTCTCACACTCCGGGTCATGGCACTGAAGGGGTGCCTGGACCTCACACCCCGGGTTATGGTGCTGAAGCGGTGCCCGGCCCTCACACCTCGGGTCATGGTGCTGATGGGGTGCCCGGCCCTCAAACCCCGGGTCATGTCACTGAAGGGGTGCCCGGCCGTCACACCCCGGGTCATGTCACTAAAAGGGTGTCCGGCCCTCACATCCCGGGCCATGGTGCTCGATTGGTGCCCGGCCCTCACACCCCGGGTCATGGTGCTGAAGGGGTGCCCGGCCCTCACACCCCGATTCATGGTACTGAAAGGGTGCCCGGCCCTCACACCCCGGTTCGAAGCACTGTAGGGGTGGCCGGCCCTCACACCCCATTTCATGGCACTGAAAGGGTGCCCGGCCCTCACACCCCGATTCGTGACACTGAAGGAGTGCCAGCCTCACACCGGGTCCATAGTACTGAAGGGTGCCCGGCCTCACCCAGGTCATGGTGCTGGAGGGGGTGCCCGGCCTCTAGCCGGGTCATGTCACTGAAAGGGTGCCCGGCCCTCACACCCCGGGTCATGTCACTGAAGGGGTGCCCAGCTCTCGCACTCCGGGTCATGGCACTGGAGGGGTGACCGGCCCTCACACTCCGGGTCATGGCACTGAAGGTGTGCCTGGCCCTCACACCCCGGGTCATGGTGCTGAAGGGGTGTCCGGCCCTCACACCCCGGGCCATGGTGCTGGATTGGTGCCCGGCCATCACATCCCGTTTCATGGCACTGAAAGGTGCCCGGCCCTCACTCCCCGATTCGTGACACTGAAGGGGTGCCCGGCCCTCACAGCCCGGGTCATGGCACTGAAGGGGTGCCCGGCCCATACCCCGGAGGCCATGGTGCTGGAGGGGTGCCCGACCCTCACATACCGGGTCATGTACCTAAAGTGGTGCCCGGCCCTCACACCCCGATTCATGGCACTGAAAGGGTGCCCGGCTCTCACACCACGGGCCATGGTGCTGGAGGGGTGTCAGGCCCTGACACACCATGGTCATGTCACTGAAGGGGTGCCTAGCCCTCCCTCCCCGAGTCATGGCACTGAAGGGGAGCCCGGCCCTCACACCCCGGGTCATGGTGCTGAAGGGGTGCCCGGCCCTCACACCCCGGTCATGTCACTAAGGGCTGCCAGCCCTCACACAGGTCATGTCACTGATGTTGTGCCCGGCCCTCACACCCCGGTCATGGCACTGGTTTGCCCGGCCCTCACCCCCTGGTCATGTACCTAAGTGGTGCCCGCCCTCACACCCCAAGTCATTGTGCTGGAGGGGTGCCCAGCTCTCACACTCCGGGTCCTGGCACTGGAGGTGCCTGGCCACCACCTGGGTCATGGTGCTGGAGGGGTGCCCGGCCCTCACACCCAGGGTCATGTCACTGAAAGGGTGCAGCCCCTCACACCCTGGGTCGTGAAACATAAGGGGTGCACAGTTCTCACCTCCGGGTCAGCACTGAAGGGGTGCCTGGCCCTCACACCCGGGCTATGGTGCAGGATTGGTGCCCGACCCTCACCCGGGTCATGGTGCTGGAAGGTGCCCGGCCCTCACACCCGGGTCATGTCACTGAAAGGTGCCCGGCCTCACACCAGGACATGGCACTGAAGGGGCCCAGCCCTCACACCAGGTCATGGTGCTGAAGGGGTGCCGGCCCCTCATAACGGGTCATGTCACTGAAGGGGTGCCGGTCCTCACACCTTGGTCATGGCACTGATGAGGTGCCCGGCCCTCACACCCCTGGGAATGGCACTGAGGTTTGCCCGGCCTCACACCCCTGGTCATGTACCTAAGTGGTGCCGCCCTCACCCCCGGTCATAGGACTAAGGGGTGCCCGACCCTCATACCCCGGGTCATGGTGCTGGAGGGTTGCCCGGCTTACACGGGTCATATCACTGAAGGGTGCCGGGCCTTCACATCCCGTCATGTCACTGAAAGGGTGCCCGGCCTCACACCCCAGGTCATGTCACTGAAGGGGTGCCAGCCCTCCACACCCCAGGTCGCAGCACTGAAGGGGTGCCTGGCCCTACACACCAGGTCATGGGGCTGGAGGGGTGCCCGGCCTTCACACCCCGGTTCATGACACTAAAGGGCGCCCGGCCCTCACACCCAGTTCATGTCACTGAAGGGGTGCAGGCATCAAACACCCAGGTCATGGACCTAAGGAGTGCCAGCCCTCACACCCCGGGTCATGGTGTTGATGGGGTGCCCGGCCCTCACACCCCGATTCTTAGCACTGAAGGGGTGCCCGACCCTCACCCCAGGTCATGTGAAGGGGTGCCCGGCCCTCACACCCAGTTCACAGCACTGTAGGGGTGCCCGGCCCCTACACCCCGTTTCATGGCACTGAAGGGTGCCCGGCCCTCACACCCCGATTCATGACACTGAAGGGGTGCCCGGCCCTCACATCCCAGGTCATGGCACTAAATGGGTGCCCGGCCCTCACCCCAGGTCATGTCACTGAAGGGGTGCCCGGCCTCACACCCCTGGTCATGTACTGGAGTGGTGCTCAGCCCTCACACCCTGATTCATGGCACTGAAAGGGTGCCCGGCCATCACACCCCGGGCCATGGTGCTGGAGGTGTCAGGCCCTCACATCCCGGGTCATGGTGCTGAAGGGTGCCCGGCCCTCACACCGGTCATGTCACTGGTGCCCGGCCTTCCCAGGTCATGTCACTGAAGGGGTGCCCAGCTCTCACACTCAGGTCATGGCACTGAAGGGGTGCCGCCCTCACACCCCGGGTCATGTCACTGAAGGGGTGCCCGGAACTCACACACCCCGGGTCATGGCACTAAATGGGTGCCGGCCTCACACCCCAAGTCATGGTGCTGGAGGGTGCCAAGCTACACTCCGGGTCATGGCACTCTGAAGGGTGCCTGGCCCTCACACCCCAGGTCATGGTGCTGCAGCGGTGCCCAGCCCTCACACCCGGGTCATGGTGTGATGGGGTGCCCGGCCTTCACACCCGGGTCATGGCACTGAGGTTTGCCCGCCTCACACCCCTGGTAATGTACCTAAAGTGTTGCCCGGCCCTCACCCCGAGTCATAGCACTAAAGGGGTGCCCGGCCCTCATACCCGGTCATGGTGCTGGAGGGTGCCCGCCTTCACACCCGGGTCATGTCACTGAAGGGGTGCCCGGCCCTCACATCCGGGTCATGTCACTGAAAGGGTGCCAGCCCTCACACCAGGTCATGTCACTGAAGGGTGTCCGGCCTCCACCCTAGTCATGTACTGAAAGGTGCTCAGCCCTCACACCCTGATTCATGGCACTGAAAGGGTGCCCGGCCATCACACCGGGCCATGGTGCTGGAGGGTGTCAGGCCTCACATCCCGGTCATGGTGCTGAAGGGGTGCCCGGCCTCACACGGGTCATGTCACTGAAGGGGTGCCCGGAACTCACACCCCGGGTCATGGCACTAAATGGGTGCCTGGCCCTCACACCAAATCATGGTGCTGGAGGTGCCAAGCTCTCACTCCTGGTCATAGCACTGAAGGGGTGCCTGGCCCTCACACCCCGGGTCATGGTGCTGAAGCGGTGCCGCCTCACACCCAGGTCATGGTCTTGATGGTGTGCCCGGCCTTCACACCCCGGGTCATGTCACTGAAGGGGTGCCCGGCCGTCACACGGGTCATGTCACTGAAGGGTTGCCGCCCTCACACCCCGGGTCATGTCACTGAAAGGGTGCCCGCCTTCACACCCCGGTTCATGCCACTAAAAGGGGTGCCAGCCTCCACACCACGGGTCATGGCACTGAAGGGGTGCCTGGCCACACAGGTCATGGTGCTGGAGGTGCCCGCCTTCACACCCCGGGTCATGTCACTAAGGGGTGCAGCCCTCACACAGGTCATGTCACTGAAGGGGTGCACGGCCATGACACCCCGGTCATGGACCTAAAAGGGTGCCAGCCCTCACACCGGTCATGGGATTGAAGCGGTTCCTGACCCTCACACCCGGGTCGTGGTGCTGATGGGGTTTGACCCTACCAGATTGTGCATTAATTCAGGCCGCCTAACACCCTGGGTCATGGTGCTGAAGGGGTGCCCAGCCCTCACACCCGATTCATTTCACTGAAGGGTGCCCGACCCTCACCCCAGGTCATGTGAAGGGTGCCCGGCCCTCACACCCCGGTTCGCACTATAGGGGTGCCCGGCCCTCCACCCCGTTTCATGGCGCTGAAAGGGTGCCAGCCCTCACACCCCGATTCATGACACTGAAGGTGCCCGGCCTCACACACCCGGGTCATGGCACTAAAGGTGCCCGGCCGACACACCCGGGTCATGGTGCTGGAGGGTGCCCAGCCCTCACACCCCGGGTCATGTCACTGAAGGGGTGCACAGCTCTCACCTCCGGTCATGGCACTGAAGGGGTGCCTGGACCTCACACCCCGGGTCATGGTGCTGGAACGGTGCCCGGCCTCACACCTCGGGTCATGGTGCTGATGGGGTGCCCGGCCCCTCAAACCCGGTCATGTCACTGAAGGGGTGCCGTCACACGGGTCATGTCACTAAAAGGGTGTCCGGCCCTCATATCCCGGGTAATGGTGCTGAAGGGGACCCCTTTCATGGCACTGAAAGGGTGCCCGCTTTCACACGATTCGTGACACTGAAGGGGTGCCCGGACATCACCCGATTCACCTTGGCACTGAACGGGTGCCGGTCTTCACCCCTTGGTCATGTCATGAAAGGTGCCCAGCCCTCCACACGGGTCATGGCACTGAAGGGGCCGGCCCTCACCCCGGGTCATGTCACTGAAGGAGTGCCCGCCCTCACACCCCGGTCATGGCGCTAAGGGTGCCCGGCCGTCACCAGGTCATGGTGCTGGAGGGGTGCCCGCCCCTCACCCGGGTCATGTCACTGGTGCCCGGCCTCACCCCAGTTCATGTCACTGAAGGGTGCACAGCTCTCACTCTGGGTCATGGCACTGAAGGGTGCCTGGACCTCCACCCCGGGTCATGGTGCTGAAGAGGTGCCCGGCCCCTCACACCCCGGTCATGGTGCTGATGGGGTGCCGGACCTCACACCCCGGGTCATGTCACTGAAGGGGTGCCCGGCCGTCCACACCCGGGTCATGTCACTAAGGGTGTCCGGCCCTCATCCCCGGCCTTGGGCTTGGTTGGTGCCCGCCCCACACCCGGGTCATGGTGCTGAAGGGTGCCGCCCTCACACCCCGATTCATGGTACTGAAGGGTGCCCAGCCCTCACACGGTTTGCAGCACTGTGGGGTGGCCAGCCCTCACACCCCATTTCCTGGCACTGAAAGGGGTGCCCGGCCCTCACACCGGGTCATGTCACTGAAGGGTGCCCAGCTCTCACCTCCGGGTCATGGCACTGAAGGGGTGCCCGCCCTCCCTGGTCATGTACCTAAGTGGTGCCGTCCTCACACCCCGATTCATGGCACTGAAAGGGTGCCCGGCCCTCACACCACGGGCCATGGTGCTGGAGGGTGCAGCCCTCACACCCCGTTAATGTCACTGAAAGTGCCCGGCCTCACACCCCGTGCCATGGTGCTGAGGGTGCCCGACCCTCAATACCGGGTCATGTACCTAAAGTGGTGGCCGGCCTCACACCCGATTCATGGCACTGAAAGGGTGCCCGGCTCTCACCGGCCATGGTGCTGGAGGGGTGTCAGGCCCTGACACACCATGGTCATGTCACTGAAGGGTGCCTAGCCCTCCTCCCGGGTCATGGCACTGAAGGGGAGCCAGCCTCCACACCCGGGTCATGGTGCTGAAGGGGTGCCCAGCCCTCACACCCCGGGTCATGTCACTAAAGGCTGCCCGGCCCTCACACCCGGTCATGTCACTGATGTTGTGCCCGGCCCTCACACCCTGGGTCATGGCACTGAAGGTTTGCCGGCCCTCACACCCCTGGTCATGTACCTAAGGTGCCCGGCCCTCACCCCGGGTCATAGCACTAAAGGTGCTGCCCTCACACCCCAAGTCATGGTGCTGGAGGTGCCCAGCTCTCACACCCGGGTCCTGGCACTGCAGGGTGCCTGGCCCTTACACGGTCATGGTGCTGGAGGGTGCCCGGCCTCACACCCAGGGTCATGTCACTGAAAGGGTGCCGGCCCTCACACCCTGGGTCATGAAACTGAAGGGGTGCACAGTTCTCACACTCCGTGTCATGGCACTGAAGGGGTGCCTGGCCCTCTCACCCCGGGTCATGGTGCTGAAGCGGTGCCCAGCACTCACCCGGGTCATGGTGCTGATGGGGTGCCAGCCCTCACACCCGGGTCATGTCACTGAAGGTGTCCGGCCCTCACATCCCTGGCTATGGTGCAGGATTGGTGCCCGGCCCTCACACCCCGGACATGGTGCTGAAGCAGTGCCCGGCCCTCACACCCCGGTTCATGGCACTGAAATGGTGCCGGCCTCACACCCCAGTTCCGCAGCACTGTGGGGTGCCAGCCCCTCACACCCCGATTCATGACACTGAAGGGGTGCCCGGCTCTCACCCCCAGGTCATGGCACTGGGGTGCCTGGCCCTCACACCCCAGGTCATGGTGCTGGAAGGGTGCCCGGCCCTCACACCCCGGGTCATGTCACTGAAGGTGCCCGGCCCTCACACCCGGGACATGGCACTGAAGGGGAGCCAGCCCTCACACCCGGGTCATGGTACTGAAGGGGTGCCCCCTCACATACCGGGTCATGTCACTGAAGGGGTGCCCGGTCCTCACACTCCTGGTCATGGCACTGATGAGTGCCAGCCCTCACACCCCTGGCCATGGCACTGAAGGTTTGCCAGCCCTCACACCCCTGGTCATGTACCTAAAGTGGTGCCCGGCCCTCACACCCCGTCATAGCACTAAGGGTGCCCGGCCCTCATACCCCAGGTCATAGTGCTGGAGGTTGCCCGGCCTTCACACCCCGGTCATGTCACTGAAGGGTGCGGCTACATCCCAGGTCATGTCACTGAAGGGTGCCCAGCCCTCCCCAGGTCGCCTCTGAAGGGTCGGCCTCACACTCGGTCATGGGGCTGGAGGTGCCCCGCCTTCCACACACGGGTCATGTCACTAAAGGGTGCCAGGCCCTCCACCCGGTTCATGTCACTGAAGGGTGCCGGCCATTACCCCGATTCATGGACCTAAGGGTGCCAGGCCCTCACACCCCGGGTCATGGTGTTGATGGGTGCCGGCCCTCACACCCCGATTTAGCACTGAGCCCGACCCTCCACCCAGGTCATGTGAGGGTGCCAGCCTCACACCCCAGTTCGCAGCACTGTAGGGGTGCCTGGCCTACACCCCCGTTTCATGGCACTGAAAGGGTGCCAGCCCTCACCCGATTCATGACACTGAAGGGTGCCAGCCCTCACATCCCAGGTCATTGGCACTTTAAAGGGTGCCCAGCCGTCACACCAGGTCATGGTGCTGGAGGGGTGCCCGCCCTCACACCCCAGATCATGTCACTGAATGGGTGCCCGGCCCTCACCCCCAGGTCATGTCACTGAAGGATGCACAGTTCTCACACTCCTGGTCATGGCACTGAAGGGGTGTCTGCCCTCACCCCCGGGCGATGGTGCTGGATTGGTGCCCGGCCCTCACACCCCAGGTCATGTCACTGAAGGGTGCACAGTTCTCACACTCCTGGTCTCATGGTACTGAAGGGGTGCCTGGCCCCACACCCCGGGCGATGGTGCTGAAGGTTTGCCAGCCCTCACACCCCTGGTCATGTACTGAAATTGCTCGGACCTCACACCCTGATTCATGGCACAAAGGTGCCCGCCATCACACCCGGGCCATGGTGCTGGAGGGGTGTCAGGCCTGACACACCTGGGTCACGGCACTGAAGGGTGCCCGGCCCTCACCCCAGGCCATGGTGCTGGAGGGTGCCCGTTCCTCACTCCGGGTCATGTCACTGAAAGGGTGCCCGGCCCTCATACTCGGGTCATGTCACTGAAGAGGTGCCCAGCTCACCTCCCGGGTCATGGAACTGAAGGGTGCCTGGCCCTCACACCCGGGGCCATGGTGCTGAAGGGGTGCCCTTCCCCTTACACCCGTTTCATAACACTGTAGGGGTTGCCATGCCCCCACCCCGTTTCATGGCACTGAAGGTGCCTGACCCTAACACCCAGTTCATGTCACTTATGGGGTGCCCGCCCTCACACCCCGGTTAATGGTGCTGTGGGGTGCCCGGCCCACAACCCCGGGTCATGCGAGGTGCCCTGCCCTCACACCCTGGTTCAAAGCACTGTATGGGTGCCAGCTCACACTCCGTTTCATGGCACAAGGGGTGCCCGGCCCTCACACCCAGGTTCATGACACTGAAAGGGTGCCAGCCATCACACCCCGGGTCATGTCACTGAAGGGTGCCCGGCCCTCACACCCGGTCATGGCACTGAGAGGAGCCAGCCCTCATCCCGGGTCATGGCAATGAAGGGTGCGGGCCCCTCACCGGGTCTTGGTGCGGAAGGATGCCCGTCCCTCACACCCAGGTCATGACACTGAAGGGGTGCGTGGCCCTCACATCCCGGGTCATGGTGCTGGAGGGGCCGGCCTCACACAGCCGGGTCATGTCACTGAAAAGTGCAGCCCCTCACACCCTGGTTCATTTCACTGAAAGGTGCCGGCCCTCACACCCGGTTCATGTCACTGAAGGGTGCAGCCATAACACCCGGGTCATGGACCTAAAGGGGTGCCAGCCCTCACACCCAGGGTCATGGGGTTGAAGCGTTTCCGGCCCTCACACAGGTCATGGTGCTGATGGGGTGCCCGGCCTCACACCCCGATTCTTGGCATTGAAGGGGTGCCCGACCCTCACACCCAGGTCATGTGAAGGGGTGCCCGGCCCTCACACCCCGTTCTGCAGCACTGTAGGGGTGCCCGGCCCTTACACCCCGTTTCATGCACTGAAAGGGTGCCCAGCCCTCACACCCGATTCATGACACTGAAGGGGTGCCGGCCCTCACACGGTTCGCAGCACTGTAAGGGGTGCCCGGCCCTCACCCCCATTCCAGTTCACTGAAGGGGTGACCGGCCCTCACACCCGGGTCATGTCTGAAGGGTGCACAGTTCTCACACTCCTGGTCATGGCTGAAGGGGTGCCTGGCCTCACACCCCGGGCGATGGTGCTGGTTGGTGCCCGGCCCTCACACCCCGGCTCACGGTTCTGAAGGGGTGCCGCCCTCACACCCCGATTCATGGCACTGAAAGGGTGCCGGCCCTCACCCGGTTCGCAGCACTGTAGGGGTGCAGCCCTCACACCCCGTTTCATGGCACTGAAAGGTGCCCGGCCTCACATCCGATTCGTGACACTGAAGGGTGCCCAGCTCTCAACACTCCGGGTCGCACTGAAGGGTGCCTGGCCCTCACACCCCGGGTCATGGTGCAGAAGGGGTGCCCGGCCCCACCCCGGTCATGTGGAAAGGTGCCAGCCCTCACCCCCGGTTCATAACACTATAGGGGTGCCCTGCCCCCACACCCGTTTCATGTCATAAGGGTGCCCAGCCCTCACACCCGGGTCATGGCACTGAAGGGCCGGACCTCATCCGGGTCATGGCAATGAAGGGTGCCAGGCCCTCACACCCAGGTCTTGGTGCTGAAGGATGCCCGTCCCTCACACCAGGTCATGACACTGAAGGGGTGCGTGGCCCTCACACCGGGGTCATGGTGCTGGAGGGGTGCCCGGCCCTCACACACCAGGTCATGTCACTGAAAGGGTGCCAGCCCTCACACCCTGGGTCATGTCATTGAAAGGGTGCCGCCCTCACACCAGTTCATGTCACTGAAGGGTGCACGGCCACTGAGGTCATGTCACTGAAAGGGCGCCCGCCCTCACATACCGGGTCATGGAGCTGAAGGGTCCCCGGACATCACACCCCGATTCATGGCACTGAACGGGTGCCAGTCCTCACACCCTTGGTCATGTCACTGAAGGGTGCCCAGCCTTCAGGACATGGCACTGAAGAGGCCAGCCCTCACACGGTTATGGTGCTGAAGGGGGTGCCGCCTCACACCCAGGTCATGTCAATGAAGTGGTGCCCGGCCCTCACACCCCGGGTCATGGTGCTGGAGGGTGCCCGGCCCTCCACACCCCGGGTCATGTCACTGAAAGGTGCCCGGCCCTCACACCCCGGGTCATGTCACTGAAAGGGTGCCGCCCCTCACATACCGGGTGATGGAGCTGAAGGGGTCCCGGACATCAGCACCCCGATTCATGGCACTGAACAGGTGCCGGTCCTCACACCATGGTCGCTGATGAGGTGCCCGGCCCTCCACACCCCTGGCCATGGCACTGAAGGTTTGCCAGCCCTCACACCTGGTCATGTACCTAAAGTGGTGCCCATGCAGTCATAGCACTAAGGGGTGCCGGCCCTCACACCCCGGGTCATGGTGCTGGAGGGGTGCCCGGCCTTCACACCCCAGGTCATGTCACTGAAGGGGTGCCCTGACCTCCCATCCCGGGTCATGTCACTGAAAGGTGCCCAGCCCTCATACCGGTCATGTCATGAAGGGTGCTGGCCCCTCACACCCGGGTCATAGCAATGAAGGGGTGCCGCCCTCACACGGTCATGGGGCTGAGAGGGTTGCCCCTTCACGGGTCACCATAGCCAATAAGGGTGCCCAGCCCTCACACCCCGGTTCATGTCACTGAAGGGGTGCAGCCATGACACCAGGTCGTATGGACCTAAAGGGTGCCAGCCTCACCCAGGGTCATGGGGTTGAAGCGTTTCAGCCCCTCAGTGGTCATGGTGCTGATGGGTGCCGGACCTCACCCCAGGTCATGAAGGGGTGCCTGGCCCTCCACCCGTTCACAACACTGTAGGGTGCCCAGCCCTCACACCCCGTTTCATGGCACTGATGGGGTGCCCGGCCCTCCACCCCGGTTCATAGCTCTGTGGGTGCCCGGCCCTCACCTAAAGTTTCATGGCACTGAGGAGTGCCCGGCCCTCCACCCCGGCTCCTGGCACTGAAGGGGTTCCCTGTCCCTCACACCCCGGGTCATCACTGAAACGGTGCCCGGCCTCACACCCCGAGGTCATAGCACTGAAGGGTGCCCCCTCATACCCCGGGTCATGGTGCTGAGAGGTGCCCGCCCTCACAGCCCGATTCATGGCACTGAAATCATGCCCAGCCCTCACACCCGGGGTCATGGTTGCTGAAGGGGTGCCCGGCCCTCATCACCCCGATTCATGGCACTGAAGGGGTGCCCTGCCCTCACACCCCGGGTCATGTGAAGGTGCCCGGCCCAGGCACTCCGGTTCACAGCACTCTAGGGTGCCCGGCCCTCACACCCCGTTTCATCCAGCACTGGAAGGGGTGCCGCCCTGACGTGGGTCATGTCACTGAAGGGTTTCAGCCCTCACACCCCGGTCATCTCACAGAAGGGTGCCGGCCTCACACCCCGTTTCATGGCACTGAAGGGGTTCCGGCTCTCACCCCGGGTTATGGCACTGAAATGGGGCCGGCCCACACACCCCGTTCTATGTCATTGAAGGGGTGACCGGCCCTCATACCCTGGGTCATGGTGCTAGAGGGGTGCCCGGACCTCACACCCCGATTCTTAGCACTGAAATCAAGCCCGGCCTCACACCCGGGTCATGGTGCTGAAGGGTTGCCTGACCCTCACACCCCGGGTCATGGCACTGAAGGTGACCGGCCCTCACACCCAGGTCATGGCACTGAAAGGTGCCCGGCCCACACCTCAGGTTCATGTCATTGAAGGGGTTCCCTGTCCTCACTCCCGGGTCATGTCACTGAAACGGTGCCAGCCCCTCCACCCCGGGTCCATAGCACTGAAGGGGTGCCGGCCCTCATACCCCGGGTCATGGTGCTAGAGGTGCCCGGCCCTCACAGCCCGATTCATGGCACTGAAGGTGCCGGACCTCACCCCGATTCCTTGGCACTGAAGGGGTGCTGCCCTCACACCCCGGGTCATGTGAAGGGGTGCCTAACACCGGTTCACAGCGCTCTGGGGTGCCAGCCCTCCTGCCGTTTCATGGCACTGAAGGGTGCCGACCTGACGCCCTGGGTCATGTCACTGAAGGATCAGCCCTCACACCCAGGTCATCGGCCCTCACACCCCTTTTCATAGCACTGAAGGGTTCCCGGCTCACACCCCTGGTTATAGACTCTAAACGGGTGCCCTGCCTCACATACCAGGTCATGGCACTGAAAGGGTGCCCGGCCCTCACACCCCGGATCATGGCACTGAAGGAGTGACCGGCACTCACACCCCGGTTCAAGGCACTGAAAGGGTGCCCGGCCCTCATACCCCGGGTCATGGTGCTGGAGGGGTGCCCGGCCTTCACACCCCGTTTCATGGAACTGAAAGAGTGCCCGGCCCTCACACACCGGTTCATGGCACTGAAGGGGTGCCCGGCCCTCACACCCCGGATCATGGCATTGAAGGGGTGCCCGGCCATCACACTCCGGGTCATGGTGCTGGAGGGGTGCCCGGCCCTCACACCCAGGGTCATATCACTAAAGGGGTACCTGGCCCTCACACCCCGGGTCATGGACCTAAAGTGGTGCCCGGCCCTCACACCCCAGGTCATGGGGTTGAAGCGGTTCCCGGCGCTCACACCACGGGTCATAGAGCTGAAGGGGTGCCCCGCCATCACATCCAGATTCATGGCACTCAAAGGGTGCCCGGCCCTCATACCCCATGTCATGTGAAGGGGTGCCCGGCCCTAACACCCCGGTTCACAGCACTGTAGGGGTGCCCGGCCCTCACACCCCGTTTCATGGCACTGATGGGGTGCCCGGCCCTCACACCCCGGTTCATAGCTCTGTAGTGGTGCCCAGCCCTCACACCCCGTTTCATGGCACTGAAGGAGTGCCCGGCCCTCACACCCCGGCTCATAGCACTGAAGGGGTGCCCGCTGAAGGGGTGCCCGGCCCTGACGCCCCGGGTAATGTCACTGAAGGGGTTCCCGGCCCTCACACCCCGGATCATGGCACTGAAAGGGGGCCCGGCCCACACACCCCGGTTCATGTCATTGAAGGGGTGCCCGGCCCTCATACCCTGGGTCATGGTGCTGGAGGGGTGCCCGGACCTCACACCCCGATTCTTGGCACTGAAATCGAGCCCGGCCCTCACACCCCGGGTCATGGTGCTGAAGGGTTGCCCGGCCCTCACACTCCGGCTCATGGCACTGAAGGAGGACCGGCCCTCACACCCCGAGTCATGGCACTGAAAGTGGGGTGCCTGGCCCACACACTCCAGGTTCATGTCATTGAAGGGGTCTTTACTTCCGCCACCCCCGGTGATGTCACTGAAATGGTGCCCGGCCTCACACCCTGGGTCATAGCACTGGAGCGTGCCCAGCCCATACCCAGGGTCATGGTGCTAGAGGGTGCCTGGCCCTCACCCCGATTCATGGCATCTGAAATCATGCCCACCACACCCGGGTCATGGTGCTGAAGGGGTGCCCGGTCCTCACACCCCTGATAAATGGCACTGAAGGGGTGCCCTTCCCTCCACATCCCGGGTCATGTGAAGGGTGCCCGGCCCTAACACCCCAGTTCACAGCACTCTAGGGGTGCCCGGCCCTCACACCCGTTTCATGGCACTGGAAGGGGTGCCCGGCCTGACGCCCTGGGTCATGTCACTGAAGGGGGTTCCCAGCCCTCCCACACCCCGGGTCATTTCACTGAAGGGTGCCCGGCCCTCACACCCGTTTCGCGCCCGGCACTGAAGGGTTCCCAGCTCTCACACGGGTCATGGCACTGAAGCGATGCCCCGTATGCACCCCTGGACATGGCAATGAAGGTGTGCACCGGCCCTCACACCCGTTGTCCTTGGAGCCTAAACGGGTGCCCAGCCATCACACCCCCTTCATGAGCTGAAGGGGGTGCCCGGCCTTCACCCCGTTTAGCAATGGCACTGAAGGGGTGCGCAGGACCTGACGCCCGGGTCACGTCACTAAAGGGGTTCCCAGCACGCACACCCCGGGTCATGGAACTGAAGCGGTGCCCAGCCATCCCACACCCATGGACATGGCACTGAAGGTGTGCCCGGCCCTCACATCCCTTGTCATAGACCTAAACGGGTGCCCGAAGCCATCACACCCCAGGTCATGGGGCTGAAGGAGTGACAGGCACTCACACTCCGGTTCATGGCACTGAAAGGGTGCCCAGCCCTCACACCCCGGATCATGGCACTGAAGGAGTGACCGGCACTGACACCCCGGTTCATGGCACTGAAAGGGTGCCCAGCCCACCACCTCCGGGTCATGTCATTTGAAAGGGTGCCCGGCCCTCACACACCCCGGATTATGTCAATGAAGGGTGCCCGGCCCTCTCACACCACGGATCATGGCATTGAAGGGGTGCGGCCCATGTCACACTCCAGGTCATAAACCTAAAGGTGCCCGGCCCCCTCACACCCCAGGTCATGGGGTTGAAGCGGTTCCCGGCGCTCACACCACGGGTCATAGAGCTGAAGGGGTGCCCGGCCATCACATCCAGATTCATGGCACTCAAAGGGTGCCCGGCCCTCATACCCCATGTCATGTGAAGGGTGCCCCAGCCCCTAACACCCAGTTCACAGCACTGTAGGGGTGCCCGGCCTCCACGCAGGGTCGCTATCACTAAAGGGGTGCCTGAAAGCCCTCACACCCCGTTTCATGGCACTGTGAAGGGTGCCCGGCCCTCACGCCCAGGTCATCTCACTGTGAAGGGTGCCCGGCCCTCACACCCCGTTTCCTTGGCACTGAAGGGGTTCCCGGCTCTCACACCCCGGGTCATGGCACTGAAGGTGCCCGGCCGTCACACCCTGGACATGTCAATGAAGGTGTGCCGGCCCTCCACACCCGTTGTCATAGACCTAAACGGGTGCCCGGCCATCACACCCGGGTCATAGGAGCTGAAGAGGTGCCCGGCCTTCACCCGTTTAATGGCACTGAAGAGTGCTGGGACTGACGCCCGGGTCGTCACTGTGAAGGAGTTTCCGGCACTCACACCCCGGGTCATGGAACTGAAGCGGTGCCCGGGCGTCACACCCTTGGACATGGCACTGAAGGTGTACCCGGCCCCTCACACCTTGTCATAGACCTAAGCGGGTGCCCGGCCCTCCCACACACCCCGGATCATGGCACTGGAAGGAATGATCGGCACTCACACCCCGGTTCATGGCACTGGAAAGGAATTGCCCAGCCCTCATACCCCGGGTCATGGTGCTTGGAGAGGGTGCCGGCCTTCACACCCGTTTCATGGAACTGAAGGAGTGCGGCCCCTCACACCCCGGGTCATAGCACTGAAGGGGTGCCGTCCCTCCTTACCCCGGAGTCATGGTGCTAGAGGGGTGCCCAGCCCTCCTGGCCCGATTCGCTGGCACTGAAATCATGCCCAGCCCTCCCACACCCCGGGTCATGGTGCTGAAGGGGTGCCCGGCCCTCACACCCCGATTCATGGCACTGAAGGGGTGCCTGCCCCTCACACCCCGGGTCATGTGAAGGGTGCCCTGCTACCCCGGTTCACAGCACTCTAGGGGGTGCCCAGCCCTCACCCCGTTTCATGGCACTGAAGGGGAGTGCCCGACCCTGACGCCCTGGGTCATGTGTCACTGAAGGGGTTCAGCCCTCACACCCCGGGTCATCTCACTGAAGGGGTGCCCGGCCTCACACCCCATTTCATGGCACTGAAGGGGTTCCCGGCTCTCACACCCCGGGTCATGGAACTGGAAGCGGTGCCAGCCGTCATACCCTTGGACATAGCGCGAAGGTGTGCCGGCCCTCACACCCTTGTCGCAGAGCCTAAACGGAGTACCTTGACCCATCACACCCCGGGTCATGGGGCTAGCGGAAGGAGTGACAGGCACTCACACCCCGGTTCATGGCACGAAAGTGCCCGGCCCACACTCCGGGTCATGTCATTGAAGGGTGCAGCCCTCACACCCGGGTCATGTCAATGAAAGGGTGCCCAGCCCCTCACACCACGGGTCATAGCACTGAAGGGGTGCCCAGCCCTCACACACCGGTTCATGGCGCAGAAGAGTGCCCAGCCCTCCACACCCCGGATCATGGCATTGTGAAGGGGTGCCCGGCCATCACACTCAGGTCATAGACCTAAAGGTGCCAGCCCTCACACACCCCAGGTCATGGGGTTGGAAGCAGTTCCCGGCGCTCACACCACAGGTCATAGAGCTGAAGGGGTGCCCGGCCATCACATCCAGATTCATGGCACTCAAGGGTGCCCAGCCCTCCTTACCCCAGCATGTCATGTGAGGGGTGCCCGTCCTAACACCCTGGTTCACAGCACTGTAGGGGTGCCCAGCCCTCACACCCCGTTTCATGGCACTGATGGGGTGCCCGGCCCTCCACCCAGTTCCTTAGCTCTGTAGGGTGCAGCCCTCTTTGCAGTTTCATGGCACTGAGGTGCTGCCCGGCCCACACCCCGGCTCATGGCACTGAAGGGTGCCCGGCCTGACGCCCCGGGTCATGTCACTGAAGGGGTTCCCGGCCCTCACACCCCGGATCATGGCACTGAAAAGGGGCCCAGCCCACACACCCCGGTTCATGTCATTGAAGGGGTGCCCAGCCCCTCATACCCTGGGTCATGGTGCTAGAAGGTGCCGGACCTCACACTCCGATTCTTGGCACAATCAGGCCGGCCCTCACACCCCAGGTCATGGTGCTGAAGGGTTGCCTGGCTCACACCCCGGAGTCATGGCACTGGAAAGGTGACCAGCCCTCACACCCGGGTCATGGTACTGAAAGTTACCCGGCCCACACACCTCAGGTTCATGTCATTGAAGGGTTCCTGTCCCTCCACCCCGGGTCATGTCGCGACAGTTGCCCGGCCCTCACACCCGGGTCATAGCACTGAAGGTGTGCCGGCCCTCGCCACCCGGGTCATGGTGCTGAGGGGTGCCCGGCCCTCACAGCCCGATTCATGGCACTGAAATCATGCCCAGCCCTCAAACCCCGGGTCATGGTGCTGAAGGGATTACCCAGCCCTCACCCGATTCATGGCACTGAAGGGGTGCCCTTCCCTCACATCCGGGTCATGTGAAGGGGTGCCCAGCCCCTAACACCCCGGTTCACAGCACTCTAGGGTGCCCGGCCCTCCACACCCCGTTTCATGGCACTGAAGGGGTGCCCGGCCCTGACGCCCTGGGTCATGTCACTGAAGAGTTCCCAGCCCTCACACCCAGGTCATTTTCACTGAAGGGGGTGCCCGGCTCTCACCCCGTTCATGGCACTGAAGGGGATTCCCAGCTCTCACCACACCCCGGGTCATGGTACTGAAGCGATGCCCGGCCTTCACCCCTGGACATGGCAATGAAGGTGTGCACCGACCCTCACACCCGTTGTCATAGACCTAAACGGGTGCCCATTATCACACCCAGGTCATAGGGCTGAAGGGTGCCCGGCAACCACACCCGTTTAATGGCACTGAAGGGGTGCTGGGACCTGACGCCCAGGTCACGTCACTAAAGGGTTCAGCCGCACACCCCGGGTCATGGAACTGAAGCGGTGCGGCCGTCACACCCTTGGACATGGCACTGAAGGTGTGCCCAGCCCTCACACCCTTGTCATAGACCTAAACGGGTGCCCAGCCATCACACCCCGGGTCATGGGGCTGAAGGGTGACAGGCACTCACTGGCACTGAAAGTTGCCAGCCCTCACACCCCGGATCATGGCACTGGAAGGAGTGACCGGCACTGACACCCGGTTCATGGCACTGAAAGGGTGCCCAGCCCACACACTCGGGTCATGTCATTGAAAGGGTGCCCCAACCCTCACACGGATTATGTCAATGAAAGGGTGCCAGCCCTCACACCACGGATCATGGCATTGAAGGGGTGCCCGGCCATCACACTCAGGTCATAAACCTAAAGGGGTGCCCGGCCCTCACACCCAGGTCATGGGGTTGAAGCCCAGTTCCCGGCGCTCACACCACGGGTCTCATAGAGCCTGAAGGGGTGCCAGCCATCACATCCAGATTCATGGCACTCCAAAGGGTGCCCCGGCCCTCATACCCCATGTGTCATGTGAAGGGGTGCCCGGCCCCTAACACCCAGTTCACAGCACTGTAGGGGGGTGCCGGCCCTCACACCCAGAGGTCATATCACTAAAACACTGGCCCCTCACACCCCGTTTCATGGCACTGAAGGGGGTGCCCGGCCCTCGCCCCAGGTCATCTCACTGAAGGGTGCCGGCCCCTCACACCCCGTTCATGGCACTGAAGGGGTTCCCCGGCTCTCACACCCCGGGTCATGGCACTCGGCGGGCGGCCGTCACACCCCTGGACATGTCAATGAAGGTGTGCACCGGCCCTCCCACACCCGTCTGTAGACCTAAACGGGTGCCCGGCCATCACACCCGGGTCATAGGGCTGAAGGGGTGCCCGGCCTTCTCACACCCCGTTTAATGGCACTGAAGGGGTGCTGGGACCTGACGCCCCGGGTCACGTCACTGAAGGAGTTTCCGGCACTCACACCCGGGTCATGGAACTGAAGCGGTGCCGGGCGTCACACCCTTGGACATGGCACTGAAGGTGTGCCCGGCCCTCACACCTTGTCATAGACCTAAACGGGTGCCCGGCCCTCACACCCCGGATCGCCCCACTCACACCCGTTCATGGCACTGAAAGGGTGCCCGGCCCTCATACCCGGGTCATGGTGCTGGAGGGGTGCCCGCCTTCACACCCCGTTTCATGGAACTGAAGGAGTGCCCGGCCCTCACACACCGGTTCATCGCACTGAAGGGGTGCCTGCCATCACACCCCGTTTCATGGCACTGAAGGGGTGCCCGTCCTCATACCCCATGTCATGTGAAGGGGTGCCGCCCTACACCCAGTTCACAGCACTGTAGGGGTGCCCGGCCCTCACACCCCGTTCCATAGCACTGATGGGGTGCCCGGCCCTCACACCCCGGTTCATAGCTCTGTAGGGGTGCCAACCCCTCACACCCAGTTTCATGGCACTGAAGGAGTGCCCGGCCCTCAACCCCGTTTCATGGCACTGAAGGGTGCCGTCCCCTGACGCCCGGTCATGTCACTGAAGGGTTCCGCCCTCACACAGGATCATGGCACTGAAGGGGCCCAGCCCACACCCTGGTTCATGTCATTGAAGGGGTGCCCGGCCCTCATACCCTGGGTCATGGTGCTAGGGGGTGCGGACCTCACACCCCGATTCTTGCACTGAAAATCAGGCCCGGCCCTCACCCCGGGTCATGGTGCTGAAGGGTTGCCCGGCCCTCATACCCCGGGTCATGGCACTGAAAGGGTGCCCGGCCCCACACCTCCAGGTTCATGTCATTGAGGGGTTCCTGTCCTCACCCCGGGTCATGTCACTGAAACGGTGCCCGGCCCCATACCCTGGGTCATGGTGCTGAGGGTGCGGACCTCAGATTTGACTGAATGGCCTCACACCCCGGGTCATAGCACTGAAGGGTGCCGCCCTATACCCCAGGTCATGGTGCTAGAGGGGTGCCAGGCCCTCACCCCGATTCATGTCACTGAAATCATGCCCTCACACCCCAGGTCATGGTGCTGGAGGTGGCCGGCCCTCACACCCCGATTCAGGTCACTGAAATCAGGCAGCCCTCACACCCCGGGTCATGGTGCTGAAGGTGCCCCTCCCTCACACCCCCGATTCATGGCACTGAAGGGGTGCCCTGCCCTCACACCGGGTCATGTGAAGGGTGCCCGGCCCCTAACACCCCGGTTCACAGCACTCTATGGGTGCCCGGCCTCCACCCCGTTTCATGGCACTGATGGGGTGCCCGGCCTCACACCTCGGCTCATGGCACTGAAGGGGTGCCCGGCCCTGACGCCCCGGGTCATGTCACTGAAGGGGTTCCCGGCCTCCACCCCGGGTCACGGCACTGACGCGGTGCCGGGCCGTCACACCCCCTGATCATGGACCTAAACGGGTTGCCGGCCCTCACACGGGTCATGGGGCTGAAGGTGCCCGGCCCTCACACCCCAGGTCATGGCACTGAAGGAGTGATCGGCCCTCACACCCCGGGTCATGGCACTGAAGGTGCCCAGCCCATCCACTAAGGGTCATGTCATTGAGGGGTGCCGGCCCTCACACCCCAGGACATAGCACTGAAGGGTTCCCGGCCCTCATACCCAGGGTCATGGTGCTGGAGGGTGCCCGGCCATTCTAACCCGTTTCATGGCACTGAAAGGGGTACCTGCCCCCACCCCCGGTTCATGTCACTGAAGGGTGCCCGGCCCTCACACACCCGGGTCATGGTGCTGAAGGGGTGCCTGGCCCTCACACCCCGGGACATGGTGCTGAAAGGTGCCCGCCCTCACGGGTCATGTCACTGAAGGGTGCAGCCCTCACACCCCGGTCATGGCACTGATGAGGTGCCCGGCCGTCCACCATGGCCATGGCACTGAAGGTTTGCCCGTCCCTCATCCCTGGTCATGTACCTAAGTGGTGCCCGGCCCCTACACCCGATTCATGGCACTGAAAGGGTGTTCGGCCCTCACACCCGGGCCATGGTTCTGGAGGGTCTCCGGCCCTGACACCCCGGGTCATGACACTGAAGGGGTGCCCGGCCCTCACACCCCAGGCCATGGTGTGTGGAGGGTGACCGGCCCTCACATACCGGGTCATGGAACTGAAGGGTGCCCGGACATCACACCCTGGGTCATGTCACTGAAGGGTGCACGGCCCTCACACCCCGGGTCATGGACCTAAGGGTGCCCGGCCGTCACACCCCTGGCCATGGCACTGAAGGTGTGCCCGGCCCTCACACCCCGGCTCATGGCACTGATGAGGTGCCCGGCCCTCACACCCGTGGCCAGCACTGAAGGTTTGCCGGCCCTCACACCTGGTCATGTACTAAGTTTTGCCCGGCCCTACACCCCGATTCATGGCACTGAAGGTGCCCGGCCCTCATACCACCCGGCCATGGTGCTGAAGGGGTGCCCGGCCCTCACCCCGGGTCATGTGAAGGGGTGCCCGGCCCTCAGACCCGGTTCACAGCACTGTAAGGTGCCCGGCCTCACACCCGTTTTCATGGCACTGATGGGGTGCCCGGACCTCCACGGCTCATCGCACTGAAGGGTGCCCGGCCTGACGCCCCTGGTCATGGGCCTAAACGGGTGCCAGGCCCTCACACCCAGGTCATGGGCTGAAGGATTGACCGGCCTCACACGGGTCATGGCACTGAAAGGTTGCCCGGCCCTCACACCCCTGGCCATTGCACTGAAGGTGTGCCCGGCCCTCACACCCCTGGTCACCTAGGCCTAGCGGTGCCAGCCCTCACACCCCAGGTCATGGGGTGAATGATTGACCAGCCCTCATACCCCGGGTCATGGTGCTGGAGGGTGCCAGGCCTTTACACCCCGTTTCATGGCACTGAAAAGTGCCCAGCCCTCACACCCCAGTTCATATCACTGAAGGGTGCCGTCCTTCACACCCCAGTTCATGGACTGAAGGAGTGCCTGCCCTCACACCGGATCATGGTGCTGAAGGGTGTCAGGCCCTCACACCCCAGGTCATGTCACTAAGAGGTGCCAGGCCCTCACACTCCCGGGTCATGTCACTGAAGGGTGCCCAGCCCTCACACCCCGGGTCATGGCACTGATGAGGTGCCCGGCCCCCACACCCCTGGTCATGTACCTAAAGTGGTGCCGGGCCACACTGATTCATGGCACTGAAAGGGTGCCAGCCCTCACACCACGGGTCATGGTGCTGAAGGGGTGCCTGGCCCCTACACCCCGGGTCATGTGAAGGTGCCTGCGTCAGACCCAGTTCACAGCACTGTAGGGGTGCCCAGCCCTCACACCCCATTTCATGGTACTGATGGGTGCCGGACCTCCACACCCCGGCTCATCGCACTGAAAGTGCCCGGCCCTGGCCGCCCCTGGTCATGAGCCTAAACAGGTGCCAGGCCTCACACCCCCAGGTCATGGGGCTGGGATTGACCGGCCCTCACACCCAGCCATCAGCTTCTAG
>NW_024743282.1:0-14156 GCF_018991925.1 Homarus americanus | reverse complement strand
ATAACAATATCTAACCTCAATTACTGTAGTTTATCTGATGTAGGCAATATGAAGTAAAAAATACCAGTTAAAGTGAGAAATTGGAAGAGAATAAACAAGAAAGATGTTGGGCTATTTTTGGTAGGGCTGAGGGAGAGAGTACCAGCTGTTTGGTCTTTTTTGGCGGGAGAGTCACGCAAATATCCGTACTAGTATTTGTTTGGTGTTCTGTATTTTTGAAAATGAATACTTGTAAATTAAAAGTACCGTAACATTGTATTATATAAAAACTTGTCATATTTCTGGAAAATAAGAAGCAAGAAAATAAGAATACACCGGTAAACACAATTTCAACGTACGCTAAAATTAAAAGCTGCTTAAGAAGGGCCGATGCAAACACAAAGCCTCCACGACCAGGGCTCTGCCGTATCAGCTAGACGGTACACGTGTTTTTCGAATCGTTTTCAGTTAAAAAACTTTTACATCACAAGTGAATTAGGATAGAATATTATTGTAATATAACAGTTTTTAACTGAAAACCATTCAAAAGGCGATTACGGTAACATCTTGTGAACGAAAGAAAGCGAGTCATTGTTTTTGTCACGATTTTATCCCACTTTCCACTATAATACGTACGTCATTTCAGCAAAAATATTACATTTCCATATTCTCAGAAATAAATAGAAGTTTTGCTGAAACGTGATGTATTTCAATGTAAATTAGGATAAACTACATGAAAACAGAAGACTTTACCAAACCTTCCGATGTTCAAGATATGTTACTCGCATTTTTAATAGTTTTCGGTTAAAATACTGTTATATTAGTGATATTCTATTCATACTGTGGTTGATATAATACCTTCACGGAAATGTAATATTTTTTGCTGAAATGACATACGTATTACAGTGGAAAGTGGGATAAAATTATGATGAAAACAATGACTTTCGCTTTGTTTCGTTCAAAAGATGTTACCGTAATCACTTTTCGAATGGTTTAGTTAAAAAACTGTTGTATTGTATTACAATAATATCCTAATTGACTTGAATAAATATTACGATACCATATTTCTGAATATTTTCATTAAAATCCATCAAAATCATTTTCCTTGTCACCGTCTGCAGCACCAAACAGCTTCTCCCAGTCCTCTCCTTGAACAGGGCTAGAGGGTACGTGTTTTTTGAATCGTTTTCAGTTAAAAAACTATTACATCACACGTATATTTTACCTAAACTGCGCCTGAATGAATATATTCTCGGAAATAAATAGTAGTTTTGCTGAAACGTGATGTATTTCAATGTAAAATAGGATAAAATACATGACGAAAACAAAAGACTTTACCTAAGCTTCCGATGTTCTTGAGATGTTATTCGTTTTTTTAATAGTTTTCGGTTAAAATTCTGTTATATTACAATGATATTCTATTCATACTGTGCTTGATATACTACATTCACGGAAATGTAATATTTTTTGCTGAAATGACGTACGTATTACAGTGGAAAGTGGGATAAAATCGTGACGAAAACAATGACTTTGGCTTTCTTTCCTTCAAAAGATGTTACCGTAATCACTTTTTGAATGGTTTAGTTAAAAAACTGTTGTATTACAATAATATTCCCTCCTAATTGACTTGAATAAATACTTGAATGGAAATATGCAATATTTTTGTTGAAACTACCCGCGTTTCAGTGTAAAGTGTCGTAATAATAAATGGTAAACAAGTTTATAGGACGTAGTGTTTCTCTGAAGGTTTTGTTGTTCCTTTACCCTCAAAAACTTGGGTCGACCTATAAACGAGGAATATCATAAATTAACGATTTCTTGGTCATAAAATCGGGGTCGACCTATATACGAAGGGGGGTTATAGACGAGTATATATATATATATATATATATATATATATATATATATATATATATATATATATATATATATATATATATATATATATATATATATATATATATATATATATATATATATATATATGAACAAAAAGATGGGATTGCAATTTCTTACAAGCAAACCTCATGTTTTCGCTTACACTGACTGGGCAACCAGCTTTAGTATCAGTCCGCCAATACATTAATCGGTTCTAGGGCTTAAATTCCTTACTATTTTAGTAAATATCAAGAAGTTTATACTTTTCAATAATTTTAAATGTTTAATATTAAATTTTTTACTCATTTTAACAATTATTGAACATAATTGAAGGTAAAGTGACTAGTTTAATGCGCGGCATCCAGCCTCTTAACACAGCAAACAGGCGTTAGTCTCTCTGTTTTCACTGGAGGTAACATCTTGCTTGAGACTCTCTTCAACTAAACGCTTTTTTACTGTGTTTCCAAGCAAATTATTGGTCATTTTGAAGTATATTTTACATATTGACAATATATAATGCAGTGCAGTGTTGATTTAATGAAAATAATCTTGAAATACACCAAGAGAACTAAAAATTTTATGGGTGAAATGGTGCCATGGGGTGGCTTCTCTTCTACCCCAATGCCTTCTCTTCTTCCTTCTCCTCCACCCCATTCTAATTCCCATCATCATCATCCAGGAGCCTTCTACATACACACCTCAAAGTAAGTGAACTTTTCTACCATTTTTGTTGAATTTAGGCAATTTTCCGTGAGCTGGAACCAATTACCCAAAAACCCATTGAAACAATATATATATATATATATATATATATATATATATATATATATATATATATATATATATATATATATATATATATATATATATATATATATATATATACTCCCTCGGTTAACGAACTCAATCCGTTCCAGAAGGTCGTTCGTTAACCGAAACGTTCGTTAACCGAAACCATTGTTTCAATGGGTTTTTGGGTAATTGGTTCCAGCTCACCGAAAATTTCCTAAATTCAACAAAAATGGTAGAAAGTTCACTTACTTTGAGGTGTGTATGTAGAAGGCTCCTGGATGATGATGATGATGATGGGATTTAGAATGGGGGTGGAGGAGAAGGAAGAAGAGAAGGTATTGGGGTGGAAGAGAAGTCACCCCATGGTGCCATTTCACCCATAAAATTTTAGCTCTCTGGTTTAATTCAAGATTATTTTCTTTAAATCAACGCTGCACTGCATTATATATTGTCAATATATAAAATATATTTCAAAATGACCAATAATTTGCTTGGAAACACAGAAAAAAAGCGTTTAGTTGAAGAGAGTCTCAAGCAAGATGTTACCTCCAGTGAAAACAGAGAGAGACTGACGCCTGTTTGCTGTGTTAAGAGGCTGGATGCCGCCCATTAAACTAGTCACTTTACCTTCAATTTTGTTCAATAATTGTTAAAATGACTAAAAAATTGAATATTAAACTTTTAAAATTATTGAATAGTATAAACTTCTTGATATTTACAAAAATAGTAAGGAATTTAAGCCCTAGAACCGATTAATGTATTGGCGGACTGATACTAAAGCTGGTTGCCCGGTCAGTGCAAGCGAAAACATGTTGAGGTCGGTTCGTAAGAAGTTCGTTAAGCGAATTTTTTTTCGTTAACCGAATTGAAGATCCTATGGAAGGCAGTTCGTTAATCGAAATTACGTTAACCGAGGTGTTCGTTAAACGAGGGGTCACTGTATATATATATATATATATATATATATATATATATATATATATATATATATATATATATATATATATACAGTGAGTTCTGCTATAACGCGTGTTTTGACAACGCGAATTTGCTCGAACGCGATTTATGAATTGAGGAACGATATTTGTAAAACGCGAACTCGTTTGCTCTAACGCGATTCCACTCGAACGGTTGTTGTGGCTTCAGTTCACGTTCGACATCACATGTTCAATTGAGTTATGTGTTTTGTTTGTGAACAATTGCAGAAATAATGTATGTAATATTTATGTATACAGTATACCTATATATTATAAGTAAATTGTAAAATTTTACATAAAAGAGAAAATCAAATTACATAGCGTTTTACACCCGCGCTCTCTCTACATCACACACAGTGTTTACAGTTCACGTTCGACATCACATATTCAATTGATTTATGTGTTTTGTTTGTGAAGAATTGCAGAAATAATTTATGTAATATTTATGTATACAGTAAACCACTCACAAGGTCCTACAGTACCACTAATTATTTTATACTGAAACTTACGTTTGGTAAGCTGGATTAAAATGAAGATTACCGGTATATTAAAATAATAAAAATGTATTATAAACCAGTCTAACATACCGTAATAAACACAGCTGCTATTATCATCCCCCCCTCCCCCATTTGCCAGTGACAAGAAAGGGAAAGTGACCTTGACTGTGACCGCCTGTGGCTATTTTTAGCCGTCCTTGTGTTCGGAGGTGGTCAGTAATGCATATCTGTATATTTTCTGATCATAATACTTATCTCTTATAAATAATTCATTTAAAATTTATTTTTTTGCAAAGAATATTCAGTAAATGACTGCATTAATTCTTGAAACTACCTACAGTGGTAAATTTAGGATATAAATAATGAACAGAAGTCACGTCATGGATTCGGAGTTTGGTCCTTAACGATCACCATAAATGTAGCCTCCCTTTTTCGCGAAACACGTATATAAATTAAAGAAAATACTTGCAGTATATTTAATATATTACAGTATATTATATATAAATAAATAAACAAATAAATTCAAATTCCCTTATCATCCTGTGTCATATACAGAAATACTTGAGTCCCTGAGCGAGTACACAAAAAGAAAACGGAGGACTAAGACATCCTGAAGTGGGTAGAGAACGACATCTCTACTGGGGGACTCAAACGTTTCTCATGTTTTGTGGGCGCTCTAGCATAATATGAATAATATGTAAATTACAATTTACATGTATATATATATATATATATATATATATATATATATATATATATATATATATATATATATATATATATATATATATATATATATATATATATATATATATATATATATATATATATATAATATACAGTTGTACCCCACTTAACGCTGTCAATAGAACCCAGAGGGTCCCGTGTTAAGTGAAATCCTCGTTAAGTGAACAACAGAACATATGGGATTAATTCCAATAGAAACCAGCCCGACCCCCAAACTCCACTTTTTGAAGACACATAACTATGTTGTAGTAAAAATAACATCTTAATTTTATGATGGTACATGTACACAATTAATATTAATACTTAAGAGAAACCAGAGAAATACAGTGCATGGTGTATCATTCAAATAATGGACCTCAACTCCCTCCCCTCTCACACTACACTGCTTGGGAAAACCACTAAAATTGCTAAATAATACCTCAAATAAAGTTAGAATAATACAATTGACATTGCTGGATTCCTTGTAAGACCAGGAATATTTTGAATACTAAATATCATATATTTTTGCACAAAAGATAACATAGTTACCTAGAAAAATTTTTCTCTAAAAATTGTATATTTAATACAAAATATGTATTTATTTATATTCAAAATGATCACCAAATTATAAGAATTCCAGCAATGTAAATTATATTCTGACCGGGTAATTTGTATGAATTTTATGAGCTAAAACAAATATCTTCAGTTAATAAAAAAAAAATAATCTTCACGACACTATCTGTCAATCAAAGTACCCCACCTTGCCTCCCCCCCTCTTCCAACCGCGCGGTCAGTCCCAACCCTCCCCCCAACCCCCCACCAATCCTCCCTTCCAGAGTTTTTAACATTTAATATTAAATAATACCTCAGATTAAAGTTAGGATAATATAATTGACATTGCTGGATTCCTTGTAAGACCAGGAATATTTTGCACAAAAGATACCATAGTTACCTAGAGAAAAATTTTTATCTAAAAATTGTAAGTTTAAAGCAAAATATATGATGTTTATATTCAAAATGATCACCAAATTATAAGAATTCCAGCAATGTAAATTATATTCTGACCGGGTAATTTGTATGAATTTTATGAGCTAAAACAAATATCTTCAGTTAATAAAAAAAAAATAATCTTCACGACACTATCTGTCAATCAAAGTACCCCACCTTGCCTCCCCCCCTCTTCCAACCGCGCGGTCAGTCCCAACCCTCCCCCCCACCCCCCACCAATCCTCCTTTCCAGAGTTTTTAACATTTAGTATTAAATAATACCTCAGATTAAAGTTAGGATAATATAATTGACATTGCTGGATTCGTTGTAAGACCAGGAATATTTTGAATATAAATGTCATATATTTTGCACAAAAGATACCATAGTTACCTAGAGAAAAATTTTTATCTAAAAATTGTAAGTTTAAAGCAAAATCTATGATGTTTATATTCAAAATGATCACCAAATTATAAGAATTCCAGCAATGTAAATTATATTCTGACCGGGTAATTTGTATGAATTTTATGAGCTAAAACAAATATCTTCAGTTAATAAAAAAAAATAATAATTCTTCACAGGGTAACAGATGGTCGGTCGGTCCCTCCCTCCCCCCCACCCCCCACCCCCCACCAACCGTCCCAAGGAGATGTGTGGGATAACCACTAAATTTTAATAAATAATACCTCAAACTAAAGTTAGAATAATATAATTGACATTGCTGTATTCCTTGTAAGACCAGGAATATTTTGAATATAAATGTCATATATTTTGCCCAAAAGATACCATAGTTACCTCGAGAAAAATTTTTATCTAAAAATTGTAAGTTTAAAGCAAAATATATGATGTTTATATTCAAAATGATCACCAAATTATAAGAATTCCAGCAATGTAAATTATATTCTGGCCTGGTAATTTGTATGAATTTTATGAGCTAAAACAAGCAGTCAGGCAGGGTGGGGCAAATCTAAAAATAGCGTCTCGAGCCGGACACTCACCGCGTATATGTGGAAAAAATCCGCGTTAAGTGAAAGTTCAGCTTTGGCAAGGCACCGCGTATATGCGAAAACGCGTTAAGTGAAACCGCGTTAGGCGGGGTAAAACTGTACTAAATTTTTTAGATTTCGAGTAATCTGCACCTAACCCTATTTTCTCCATAAGCCCTGTTATTTCTATTACGCAATTTTCTATAACACGATATTTTACAAGAACACAATTATCGCGTTATAGCAGAACTACCTGTATATATATATATATATATATATATATATATATATATATATATATATATATATATATATATATATATATATATATATATATGCGCATATGCATGCTTGTCGGGACTTACGACCGCCACAGTTGTGACCATTTATTTTTATTTTTTTGCAATTTTTTTTTCTTTCTTTCAAATGACTCACGCATTTTCTATACCGAAACGTTTCCAGTTAATGTAGTCTCCATGTATAATTAGAAAATTATGGGGGCCCCATGTGCATTCAGCTGACTACATTAAAGGTAAGTGCTCAGTAACACTGTATCCATTCCTCATTATTTATTACTTTCACTGTACTGTATCCATTCCTCATTATTTATTACTTTTACTGTACTGTATTTCATTGTAGATTTTTTATTTAAAAAAAAAAATATTGAATTTTTTTTTTCTATGTCGGACTTACGACCAACGACTATTCGGACTTACGACCTGGATTTGGGTCCCTAACCCAGTCGTAAGTCGGGGTCTAGCTGCTGTGTGTGTGTATATATATATATATATATATATATATATATATATATATATATATATATATATATATATATATATATATATATATATATATATACATATATATATATATATATATATATATATATATAAATCACACCTCAACCCGGCCAGGATTTGAACCCACGTGCCCACGAGCCCATGACTGTGACCGAACGCTACCTTCTGGACCACCAGGATACTTGGGGTAAAAGTAATCCTAGACTCTGTTATATTTCACACAAAGCATGAGTTTTTAAATGCACTGTAAAACAAATGTTAATCAAGAACTCCCCCAACAATACAAATGGCTGTATTTATAAAGTCCCTTGCAATGAATGTAAAATGTTTTACTTAGGCCAGACAGGTAAAGATCTTGTAACTAGACTTAAACAGCATAAATATAGTGTTAGGACAGGCCAGGAATCCAATGCTCTGTTTGTTCATTTGAGGGATAATAAGCATTGCATTGACTGGGATAATGCCTCCTCAATATTACCATGTACTTCAATTGACAGTAGGAACATCATAGAATCTAGTCTCATTAAACATACCGAATCCGTCAACATGAATTTAAGTAATGGTATGTACAAATTGGATAATTTCGTAATTAAGAAGATTTGTAACCAGGTGAGAAGGTTGTGGCAGCTTACCCTCTGACCTGACTACCTACCGCTGCGGTGCTTTTGTGAAGATTAGTAGGGTCATTACCTATACCGGACCACTTAGGACTTGATCTCACCCTCCTCTGTATATATATATATATATATATATATATATATATATATATATATATATATATATATATATATATATATATATATATATATATATATATATATATATACATACATATACAGTTGTACCCCACTTAACGCGGTCAATTGAACCCAGAGGGTCCCGTGTTAAGTGAAATCCGCGTTAAGTGAACAACAGAACATATGGGATTAATTCCAATAGAAACCAGCCCGACCCCCAAACTCCACTTTTTGACGACACATAACTATGTTGTAGTAAAAATTCTATCTTAACTTTATGATGGTATGAAAAAACAAGTAATATAGAAGAGGTTAGGTTAGGAAAGATAAAGGTTAACATAGGAAAAATGAAGGTTACCTTAGAGAAACTAAAAGTTAGGTGGAACACTTACGGTAGTAGAAGAGATGGGTCGGCATACGGGGATGGAGGCTGGTTCCGAGGCAGAGGGCAGATTACTGGCCCTCAGGTGAATCACCATTACTAGGTGAATCACCATCACTGTCACTTACAGTTGTCAGGGCTTCCCTGACAAATCCCTCAAAGTCAACTTTACTGTCACTATCACTGGCTTGGGCTGGCTGTGGTGGGTTGCGGGCGAAGAACTCGGTTATGCTTTTTTGACGGCTGGTGTTTATGTTGTCATGATACACCGTGATGTACGGCTCCATAGCCTGCACCAGCCGGGTATGGAAGACTTCATAGCGGTCATCGTCATTGTCGCGGGAAAGGACGGACTTCATTTTCTCTGCAAACTCTATGGCACACTTAATATCACTATGACTTAAACTAGGTTCTTCGGAGAATGACGCACCTTCTTCCTCCTCTTCACTGGCGTGTTCTTCTTCCAACATCTCATCGGCAGTCACTTCAGGATCTCTGATCACCTCCAGGATGTCTTCGTTGGTGGTCTCGGAGAAGCCTTCAGCTGTAATATTGAGCGCAGCTTCTCTGGCAAGGTCCACTGCTACTGCAACAGTCTGAACCTCACTAGTCACAGGTTCACTCCTCCTCTCACCTGGTATGCCATGCAACACATGTCTCCATGCGTGACGAATCGTAGCAATAGTCAGCAGATCCCATGCCTCCACCAAGAAGTCTACAGCTTGTTTAACGTTAAACTTCTTCCAAAATTGTTTGACGAGAAGTTCTTGAGTCACCACCTCTTGTTCCTTGTCCTCGTCGCTTTTGCTCTCGCTGTCGGTGTCACCCAGCTTACGCAACTCATCCTTGGTGTTGGTAGAGTCGTTCAGGAGCTTGAACTTCTTTGCAGAATACGCAGCTTTCACATTGCAGATCAACTCCTGGTCCATGGGCTGGATTAATGACGTAGTGTTGGGAGGAAGGAAGACCACTTTTACGTTGGGGTGACGATCCATAAGTAGGGGCGAGTGTCCAGGTGCGTTGTCAAGGAGCAACAAAATATTGAATGAAACATTCTGTTGCTCGCAGAATTTCTTCACGTCAGGAACAAAACAGTTGTCAAACCAGAAGAGGGACAGAGAAGAGGACATCCACGCCTTACGTGCGGTTAGCCAGTGGACATTAAGCTTGTTCATGTCCATATTCTTGTAGGCGTGCGGGCTGTGTGAATCACCGATAACTTTGGTTTACAGGTACCGGAGGCATTGGTGGTAAACAGGACGGTGATGCGTTCCTTCTGCAACTTCCGACTCCTTACCTTGCTGGCAGACTGGACAACGAAGGTCTTGGAAGGTAGCTTTTTCCAGAAAAGACCAGATTCGTCCATGTTAAACACCTGGTCGTCAGTGTACTGTCCTTCCTCCATAATCTCACGTAAGAACGGAGGAAAATCTCTAGCCGCCACACGGTCAGCACTCGCTTTCTCACCACCAATGTTGATGTTGGTGATCTTGTTCCTCTTCTTAAACCTATGCAGCCAACCAGAGGAAGCATTGAAGGGTTTGGGCTCTGCAATTCTCAGCTTACGTGACACTGCTGCGTATAGCTCACGTGCGTACTCCTGCACTGAGCGCGTGTCCACCGCCATGTTGCGTCGCGCCTGACGAATCAAATAACTCACCAGCAAATTTTCCACTTTTGCCAGCACCCTGTTCTGGCAATACTTGATCGTTGAAGCACCTGCAGACTTTGTGATTTTCATGTGCTCTTTGATCTTGGCTGCATCCTTCTTGATAGTGCGAATCGTAGATTCGTTGACGTCATGCTGGCGCGCGAGATCAACTTGCCGTGTTCCTTTCTCCAAATCTTGAATGATCTGGTACTTCACTTCATAGCTTAGACCACGGCGTGTCTTCTTGGGCTTAGGGTGGCTGGGTCCAGGTAAGGAAAGGTCTCTCTCTGGTGGCGGTGGTGGTCCGGCGGAAGCCATTTCACAGAACAATGGGTTCACGTATACACGGAGCGGCCTGGAGGGATGAAACTGCCGCGGCTAGGTCAAGCGTCATCTTTCCTCCCTCCCTCCCTCCCTCCCCCGGGTGGTCACGTCACAATACTTTAAGCCAATTACAGCTAGCAGCAGAGGGGGGTAGGGATGCATGGCCAATCACAGTCCGATACGTCATATGACGTCAGTGATAACGCAACAAAGGCACACACTGCGCAACCTTACCGCGCGGCTTGCCCAAGCGGAGGGAGGAGGAGGGAGAGGCGAGGAGCACAGGCAGGCAGGCGGGCGGGTGGCGGGTGGGGCAAATCTAAAAATAGCGTCTCGAGCTAAGTGAAACCGCGTTAAGCGGGGTAATACTGTGTGTGTGTATATATATATATATATATATATATATATATATATATATATATATATATATATATATATATATATATATATATATATATATATATATATATATATATTAGTACCCCGCTTAACGCGGTCAATAGAGACTGGCCCGACCCCCAAACTCCACTTTTTCCGACACAATACCTATGTTGTAGTAAAAATAACATCTAAATTTTATGATGGTATGCTCACACAATTAATATTTGAGAGAAATACAGTTGCCAGGTTAATGTCCATTCAAATAATGGACTCAAATCCCCCCCCCTCTTCCCAGCTCACTGGCCCCTACCTCTCTGAGAAATGATTGGGTGAAACACTAGATTTTAACGTTTAGTAATAAATAATACCTCAGACTAAAGTTAGGATAATATAATTGACATTTCTGGATTCCTTGCAGGTCAGGGAATATTTTGAATGTAAACTTCATATATTTTGCACAAAAGATAAAATATTTGCTTTGTGTAAACCAAATTATTACATTAGATCTAAAATTTGTATGTCTAATGCAAAATCCATGATGTTTATATTCAAAATGATCATCATATTGTAAGAATTCCAGCAATGTAAATTATATTCTGGTCCAGTAATTTGTATGAATTTTATGAGCTAAGACAAATATCTTCAGTTAATAAAAAAAAAAATATTCTTCACAACACTCTCTGTCAATCAAAGTACCCCACCTTGCCTCCCCCCCTCTTCCTCACTCACGCCAGCTGGGTCGGTCGGTCCCAACCCTCCCCCCCCAACCCCCCCACCTTCCCTCCCTACCAGACAAATGTTTGGGTGAAAATACTAGATTTTAACTTTTAGTAATAAATAATACTTCAGACTAAAGTTAGGATAATATAAGTGACATTTCTGGATTCCTTGCAGGTCAGGGAATATTATGAATGTAAACTTCATATATTCTACACAAAGGATAAAATATTTGCTTTGTGTAAACCAAATTATTACATTAGATCTAAAATTTGTATGTCTAATGCAAATCCATGATGTGACTTTATGACACCAAATAATAATCGAGAAGTGATTCACAGCCCGATTTAAGCTTGTAGGACCATCATTTGACTTCATTGCGACTACATTTGGGTACATTTGGGTAATTACTCGCTCCCTCGGTACATGCACGCGATCTATTAACTCAGATTAAAGTAAGTTTCCACTTTTTGGTGACTTAGTGACACCAAATACTAGTCGAGAAGTGATTGGCAGTCCGATTTATTCATGTTGGACCATTATTTGACTTCATTGCGACTACATTTGGGTACATTTGGGTAATTAGTCGGACCAGTCCTTACTGCTCTGTAAATGTACAGATACATTTTTGGAGCGAGTACATGCCGAATACTTGTCAACAGTGCTTAACAGATACGTAACCGACTGCCCAAGTGACTAACGAGCCTATCAGTGACGAAGAAGATAAAAGTAAACGTAAAAAGTGCCTTGGCTGCAGTGACAAGCTTGAAAAAGCTACCCACCCCACCTCTTATATATGAACAAACTACAATATATAAACCATAAATGATTCTTCACTAATTTACAAAAATATGTGCAATAATATCAATATATTATTAATAGGTATCAAGTGAAATTATTGCAGATAATGTAGAAAATTACTTACTAGTTCTTGACTGACATTTTGTTGTTTTGAATTTCGGCCCGACTGGTAGTTCTTGATGCGGCTAGGGACTCAGGTGTTTATTTATGATTGGCGTCTAAAGCCATTCATTATTATTTTGTATCTAGTGATTGAAGTACTGAAAGACAATATTAAGGTGGATGAAATTGAGTGTATTTAAAGTCCTTATGGTTCAGACTTGATTGTGCTTCACCAGCTAAATTCAATGACTCGTGTACTGTACCTAACCTCTTAAAGAACTAAAGGATAAATAGTATGAAATTCACACTGAATGTGATTACTTGTCTGCTTCTAGTTATTCTTTACTTTTAACTTTTATCAACATAAACTCCCATTTTTTTCTTATTATAGTATTTACAAAATAATCTCAGCGGTTTGTATTAGTTGTATATGTAAGGTGATGAGTGAAGTGATAACAAAATAATTTCCGCCACCTATTCTAAGGCTCTCATGTTTACATCAAACGTTCTTAAGCACTATAAATTACATTTCAAATTAATTCGGCAATACTGTAATTCTTTTTATGCGAAGAACTCCTTTACAGTAGTATCATGACAGCAGCAACAATAATTTAAAAGATACACATTATTCACATTGGCTTCTGAAAAGAGAAAATGAAATAATATAAATAAACCAGAAGCAATAAGTGAATAACTTCAACGTGTGTTTGAGAATACACTTACTACTTGTGGATATAAGTTGAGGTTTCTTATACAAGTTTTATCTTTTTATTGTGGAATTAGAGAGACAAGGCGGTAATGTGTCCCTTGTTGGATGAATGCCATAAAGTACAGACCATCTCGTACCGCTAGTAAACTGAGACGCTTGGTAGAGATGATGAACTCAACACATGAACTACAGGTCAAATTGTTAGATATTGCTTTATTTCTCTTGTCTAAAATAATAATATAAAATAGGAAGCAAGCGTAAATTTCATTTCACAGTAATAAAAAAACAAGTGTAACCCAAAATAATGGCAGCTAAATTTAGATTTAAAATAATTGTTGTAACTCGTTTTCGGTGTTCAGGAGGATTGACCAGCTGCTGACGGTAAACATCAACAGTTATCACGTGTGTTGGGCCGTTAGTGTCGTTTTTAGTTTAGTTTAACAAATTTATTGACAAACCTTAGAGTACAATTTCCCTATTCTGAGTAATCCAGACAGGTCTTGACACTGAGGATGGCATCACTTCTCACTGCCACGCAGGACAGAGGTTCATACACAATGAAATACATCATATTCATTAACAGTATATATAGGTCAGAGTCATGTGGGTGATGTCACTGTTCACTGTCATGCAGGACTGGTTCATATACATTGGACGTTATATTCTAATTGAAGACTAATCAGTGTGGGCTAGCAAATTTTAGATAAACAGCAAGAATGTTCTCAAGCACCC
>NW_024743281.1:0-9773 GCF_018991925.1 Homarus americanus | reverse complement strand
CCCTGATTGAGTATAACAAAGTCTCCTGGTTGACCATACCAGAGGCCCCTGGTCGAGTATAACAAAGTCCCCTAATCGAGTATAACAAAGCCCCCTGAACGAGTATAACAAAGGCCACTGGTCAAGCATAAAAAAGGACCCTGATCGAGTATAACAAAGTCCCCTGATCGAGTATAACAAAGCCCAATCATCAAGTATAACTAAGTCCCCTGATCGAGTATAGCAAAGTCCACTGGTCGAGCATAACAAAGTCCCCTGATCGAATATAACAGTCACATATCGAGGTATATAAAGCCCAATCATCGAGAGATAACAAAGGACCCTGGTCGAGAGTATAACCAAGGAATCCCCTGATCGAGGTATAACAAAGCCCAATCATCGAGCCTCAACAAAGTCCTGATCGAGTATAACATATCCCCTGATCGAGTATAACAAGTCCCTGGTGGAGTATAACAAAGCCCAATAATCATCAGGTAAACAAAGAGTCGGAAAAGGGGTATAACAAAAGATTTCGATCGAGTATAACAAAGTCCCCTGATCGAGTAAAACAAAGTCCCCTGGTCAAGTATAACAAAGTCCCCTGATCGAGTATAACAAAGTCCCCTTATCGAGTTTAACAAAGCCCAATCATCGAGTATAACAAAGTCCCCTGATCGAGTATAACAAATTCCCCTAATCAATTATAACAAAGTCCCCTCATCGATTATGACAAAGGCCATTGATCGAGTATAACAAAGGCCCCTGATCAAGAATAACAAAGCCCTTTCATCAGGTATAACAAAGTCCCCTCATCGAGTATAACAAAGTCCCCTGATCGAGTATAACAAATTCCCCTGGTCGAGAATAACAAAGTCCCCTAATCGAGTACAACAAAGTCTCCTGATCGAGTATAACAAAGGCCCCCGTTTGAGTATAATAAAGTCTCCTGATCGAGTATAACAAAGTCCCCTAATCGAGTATAACACATCCCCTGATCGAGTATAACAAAGCCCAATCATCGAGTAGAACAAAGTCCTCTGAAGGAGTATAACAAAGTCCCCTGATCGAGTATAACAAAGTCCCCTGATCGAGTAAAACAAAGTCCCCTGGTCAAGTATAACAAAGTCCCCTGATCGAGGATAACAAAGCCCCCTGATCGAGTATAACAAAGTCCCCTAATCGCGAATAACAAAGTCCCCTGGTCGAGTATAACAAAGTCTCCTGATGGAGTAAAAAAAGTCCAATGATCGAGTATAACAAAGTTCCCTGGTCGAGTATAACAAATTCCCGTGATTGAGCATAACAAAGCCGCCTGATCCGAGTATAACAAAGTCACAATTGGCTGCCAACAAAATTCCCTCGTCGAGTATAACGAATTCCCGTGATCGAGCATAACAAAGCCGCCTGATCAGTATAAAAAAGTCCCCTGATCGAGTGTACAACAAAAGTCCCTGATCGAGTATAACTTTCAAGGCCCCGATTTAAGGTGTACTTAAAGTCTCTGATCGAGCATAACCGAAGTCCCTGATCGAAATTATAACCCATCCTGATCAGTATAACATATCCCCTGATGGAGTATAACAAAGGCCCTGATCGAGTATAACAAAGTCCCCTGATCGAGTATAACAAAGTCCCCTGGTCGAGTATAACAAAGTCCCCTGATCGAGTACAACAAAGTCTCCAGATCGAGTATAACAAATGCCCCCGTTTGAGTATAATAAAGTCTCCTGATCGAGTATAAAAAAGTCCCCTGATCGAGTATGACACATCCCCTGATCGAGTATAACAAAGCCCAATCATCGAGTATAACAAAGTCCCCTGAAGGAGTATAACAAAGTCCCCTGATCGAGTATAACAAAGTCCCCTGTTCGAGTATAATAAAGCCCAATCATCGAGTATAACAAAGTCCAATGATCGAGTATAACAAAGTCTCCTGGTCGAGTATAACAAAGTCCGTTGGTCGAGTATAACAAAGTCTCCTGATCGAGTAAAACAAAGTCCCCTGATCGAGTATAACAAATTCCCTGATCGAGTATAACAAAGTCCCCTAATCGAGTTTATCAAAGCCCCCTGGTCGAGTATAACAAAGGCCCCTATTCGAGTATAACAAAGTCTCCTGATCGAGTCAAACAAACTCCAATGATCGAGTATAACAAAGTCCCCTGGTCGTGTATAACAAAGCCGCCTTATAGAGTATAACAAAGGTCCCTGGTCGAGTATAACAAAGGCATCTATTTGAGTATAACAAAGTCTCCTGATCGAGTAAAACAAACTCAAATGATCGTGTATAACAAAGTCCCCTGGTCGAGTATAATAAAGTCCCCTCATCGAGAATAACAAATTCCCTTGATCGAGAATATCAAAGCCCCCTGGTCGAGTATATTAAAGGCCCCTCATGGAGTATAACAAAGTCTCATGATCGAGAATAACAGTCCCCTGGTTCGAGTAAAACAAAAGCCCTTGATCGAGCATAACAAAGGCCCCTCATCGAGTATAACAAAGTCCTCTAATCGAGTATAACAAAGGCCCCTCATCGAATATAAGATAGCCCCCTGATCGAATATAACAAAGTCCCCTGATCGAGTATAACAAAGTCCCCTGGTCGAGTATAACAAATTTTCTTGATCGAGTATAACAAAAGCCCCTGATATGGTATAACAAAGGCCCCTGATCGAGTAAACAAGCGGCTCTGATCGAGTATAACAAAGTCCCCTGATAGAGTATAACAAAGTCCCATGGTCGAGTATAACAAAGTCAACTGATCGAGTACAACAAAGGCCACCGGTTGAGTGTAACAAAGCCTCCTGATCGAGTATAACAAAGTCCCCCGATCGAGTATAACACATCCCCTGATCGAGTATAACATATCCCCTGATCGTGTATTACAAATTTCCCTGGTCGAGTATAGTAATGTCCCCTGATCGAGTATAACAAAGCCCCCTCATCGAGTATAACAAAGTCTCCTGGTCGAGTATAACAAAGTCCCCTGATCAAGTATAACAAAGTCCTCTGATCAAGTATAACAAAGTCTCCTGATCGAGTATAACAAAGGCCCTTGATCGAGTATAATAAAGTCCCCTGATCGAATATAAGAAAGTCCCCTGATCGAGTAAAACAAAGTCCCCTAGTCGAGTATAACAAAGACCCCTGGTCGAGTATAACAAAGCCCCCTGATCGAGTATGACAAAGTCCCCTAATCTAGTATAACAAAATCCCTTGATCGAGTATAGAAAAGACGCATGATCGAGTATAACAAATGCCCCTCATCGAGTATAACAAAGACCCCTAATGGAATATAACAAAGCCCCCTGATCGAGTATAGCAAAGCCCCCTGTTCGAGTATAACAAAGCCCCCTCATCGAGTATAACAAAGCCCTTTCATCAGGTATAACAAAGTCCCCTCATCGAATATAACAAAGTCCCCTGATCTAGTATAACAAAGTCCCCTGGTCGAGTATAACAAATTCCCTTGATCGAGTATAACAAAGGCCCTGATCGAGTATTACAAAGTCCCCTGATCGAGTATAACAAATTCCCCTGGTTCGAGTATAACAAAAGCCCCTGATATAGTATAACAAAGGCCCCTGATCGAGTATAGCAGAGGCCCCTATTCGAGTATAACAAAGTCTCCTGATCGAGTAAACAAAAGATGAGATCATCTCATGTGACTGTGCTTTCATGACTAATTTCATATTAATGAATATTAATTGGATGTTTCATTCTACCATCAGACCTACTTTCTTAAAGAATAAAAAAAAATAGTAAATATAGTAACATTATCGCGTCATGCAAGATACAATTTTAAACCTATCACAGATAAGCTCATAAAAAATTGTACCAAAGAACATAAGTTCAAATCCTTTATAATGACAAAATATGAAGTTCTAAAAGTGCTTCTGAACTTTACTCTTTCTCTTGTGCAGCTTGGTCTCTTCTCGTTGCAATGTCCAGCAATAGTCGCCCATCATGTTAGGACTGAATTGTCCCTGATATCTGCTCTCCATTATGGCGATATCTTGATGAAATCTTTCGCCGTGTTCATCACTAACGTCTCCAAGGTTACCTGGGAAAAATTCAATATGAGAGTGGAAAAAATGCAATTTCAAGGACATCCTTGCTCCCAATGCATGATAATTCTGAAGCATGGTTGGTACGATTTCTTTGTAGTTGTCAGCACGATAGTTTCCAAGAAAATTCTTTGACACATTGACAAATGATTCCCATTCTTTTTTCTCCAGTGGGTTCAATGTTTTGGTGAATTCGCTATCATTAACTAGTATACGAATTTGTGGTCCATTCAAGACACCTGCTTTCAACTTGGCTTCGGAAACCACACCACCTAGTTTCTGAGATAAGTATAGAGTCCCAGCACCGAATTGATCCATAGCTTTGATGAAATTTTTAGCCAAACCGAGCTTTAGATGCAGTGGAGGCAAAAATATCTTTTCTGGATCTACAAGCGGATTGTGAGCACAGTTAAACCTTCCAGGCGCATCTCTTGGTCTTGTCGGCCAATCCTTTCTCACATGTGCTCTGCATCAGCTCTGCTGTTCCACAAGCACAAAAAGCACATGTGCTTTGTGTAGCCACTCTGAAGGCCCAGTAGTAAACTGATGACTTTGAGATCGCCACATATCTTCCACTGGTGTTTCTCATACTCTATAGCGGCCAACAGAATTTTCATTGTTTCATAGCTCTCAGTCATTTTTGTTGCGTGTGCTATTGGGACAGATGGAAGCCGATTGCCATTGTGTAAAAGAACAGCTTTCAGAGAGCCTTTTCCTGAGTATATAAACAGCCTCCAATCCTCTGTCTTGTATGTTTCAGACTTGCAGAGTTGTTGCATGAGAGATACTGCGTCCTCGCAATAACAAAGGTTGTTTGCTATCTTGAAAAATGCGGACAGCTGTCTATGTCGGTAACGCGCTGTAGTGATATGCACATAGAATAGAAAAATGCGAGTGACAGGGGGGAAGGAGGTTCAGAGGAAGGATAAAGGGAGGATAGAAGTGAATTTTAGAAGGAGAGAACAGGTGCAGTGGCTAAACACCGCTTGCGTGAGGGGGTAGGCAAAATGCCCTGAGGGTGCACCAATCACAATCAGGACGAGGCAGAGGGAGGGCGGGAGCAGGTCCGGGCAAGCAAAGGGCCAACGCGGGTGTTCTGGTTGTCGTCTAGCTTAGGCAGTGTTGGCAAAGCGGAGGAAGAACCGCCCCGCCACGGCGGCGGCGCAAGCCGAGAAGCGCAGGTGGACGGACGCACAGGCCACACACGAACAAATTAACAGAGAAGGTGAAAACATGGAAATTTTGCTAGTCGTAGGGTTGTTTGGAGAAAGATGAAGGTAAAGTCTTTTAGCTATGTCAAAGAGGAACAGAGCGAGTTGGAGGAAGGGTTTTGAATCTTTGAGCTTGAAATGTCAAAGTATTCATAGTAAGGAAGGATGAGCGTATCGTAGGAGAGTTTTTAGTAATAGCAGCAGACAGATTTGAGCTTTTTTGTCAAATTATGAACGGAGACGAGAATGAGATATAGGCTGAATGGTTTCAGTCTTGAGTTAGGTCGATTTTATTGAGAATTGGATGTCACAGACGTTGGGTATGTTTTGATTTGGTTCTGAGAGTTGTGGGTCTTTGAGCTATGTCAGAGAGAAATGGAGAGAGTTGGAGGAAGAGTTTTGAATCTTTGAGCTTGAAATGTCAAAGTATTCGTAGTAAGGAAGGATGAGTGTATCGTAGGAGAGTTATTTAGTAATAGCAGGGGACAGATTTGAGCTTTGTCAAATTGTGAACGGAGATGAGAGTGAGATATAGGTTGTTTGGTTTCAGTCTTGAGTTAGGTCGATATTGTTGACAGTGGCTGGTATAGAGGTTGGGTATGTTTGATTTGGTTTTGGAGAGTTGTAGTGTTATGAGAGGCTTTGTCTGGCGGAGATTGGTTGTGGGAGGGGGGAGTTTGTGTTTGGGGATTGGCGGGGGTGGCGGTTGTATGTTGATTTGAGGTGAATTAGAATTGCTTAAGGGGGGGTTGTTGTGTGAGTGTGTATGTGTTTGCGTGGAAATGTAGTAAGGGGAGAGGGGGAGGGTTAGGATAATTGTTATAAGGTCAGGTATGGTTCGGTTGTCGGGAGGAGGGGGGAGGAGAGGTGAGGAGAGGGGAGGCGAGGAGAGGAGAGGGGGGCTTTGGAGGTTGTTGGGCTAATTTATAGTATGGAAGGATTTCTTAGGGGTGATATATGATTTGTGTTGCTAATGAATAGTTGTATTGGAGTCATAAGTTTTTTTTTTTTTTTTTTTTTTTTTTTTTTAGGAGGGTCGAAGGGCTTAATAGGAAAGGTCAGTATATTAAGTTTTTTCTTTTTGGGAGGATTGGAAGGTGTTGATTAGTGACTGGATAGTGAGTTAGCTAATTTTTTTTTTTTTTTTTTTTTTTTTTTTTAGGAGGATCAGGAGCAAGGTTGGGTGGCTGTTTTTCTTTTGGGAGGATTGTAGGTTTTGTTAGTGGTTGGCAGAGTTGGGTTAATTATTGCATTCTTTCTTTCCTTTGGCTAGTAAAGGACTTCTACAATTGCGTGGTAGGCTCTTGCAGGTATTGTGAGTTCTGGCCCCATTCTTGAGGGAGAGGGTTTGTGTACAGGTACATTGCACCCCTCCCCGACCTTATTGGCTAAGGGAGGCGTTCAATGTCGTCTGTAATTTGGTACCATTTTTATTGGGTACACCTCTCCGACCTTATTGGCTAAGGGAGGTGCCCATAAAACAGTGTTGGTAACATTCTTGAGGGAGAGGGCTTGCGTACAGGTACTGTGCAACTCTCCCCGACCTTATTGGCTAAGGTAAACGTACATGTCATCTGAGTTAGTATGGGATGGGTAAGTTAGGTATTTGTTTTGGGAGGAGTGATAGGGTGTGGTTAGTTCATGGTAGAATGGTTATTATTTATTTTGTGTGGGATTGCTAGTAACGGCTGGGTATGTTAGGTTTATATTTTGGGAGGAGTGATAGGGTGTGGTTAGTTAGTGGTAGAATGGTTATTTTTTATTTCGTGTGGGATTGTTAGTAACGGCTGGGTATGTTAGGTTTTTATTTTGTGATTGTTGTGTTTTCTTTCGGGGTAGGACAAGAAAGCAGGTTGAGGGAAGAATTTTTTTTTTTTTTTTTTTTTTTTTGTCGGAGTGGTCTTGAGTTTGAGTTGGTGGCGCGGTTTTTGGAGTGAGGGGGGGGAGGAGGGAATTGGTCAAGTAGGTAAGGTTAGGTTAGGTGGGAATCATTGGGAGTGGGGTTGAGAAGAGGTTAGGTTAAGCTTAAGTTAGGTTAGGTTGATTGGGTTAGGTTAGGTGGGAATCGTTGTGTGTGGGCTGAGGAGAGGTTAGGTTATTAGGTTAGGTTGATTTGGTTAGGTTGGGTGGGAATCGTTGGGTGAGGGTTAAGGAGAGGTTAGGTTTAATTTGGGGGGGAAATTTTTTTGGGTGTGGTTATAGGGAAGTTATTAATACAAGGGAGGTGGGAGGGGAGTGTTTGGTCTGTTTAGTATGGAGGGATTTCTGTCTCTGAATCTGCGTGGGAGTATGATGTTGTCGAAATAATCCTGCCATTGAGGGTAAGTAGTGAGGAGTGCTTCTATTTGTTTGTCACCTAGTTGTCTCCAGTAGATGTTAAATGGGGGGAGGGAGCTGAGTTCATGTAGATGACTATTCCGGGTGAAGGATGACCAGTGTGTGTTATGGATGAATCTTGGTGCTTTGTTTTGTATGACTTGAAGTTTTTTGGCGCTTGATGGTGGTGCTAGCTGGAGTGTGTTAGGTGCATAAGTCAATAGTGGGCGTATGAGGGCTTTGAATGGGTGTGTTTTGGTTTTGATTGATGCGGTTCTGAATCTGTATATATTCCCGAGTGTTTTGTTTGCGATCAAAGCCTTCATATTGGTGTGTAGTGTCATGGTGAGGGTGTCGTTGAATGTGACTCCTAGGATTGTGATTGTTCGTTTGACAGTTATGGGTGAAGGGTAGGCGATGTAGGGGTTTAGGTAAATGTGACGTGGTTGTCGTCTTTTGGTGCCGAAGTAGGTGATTTGTGCTTTGTTCGGGTTGGTTTGTATTCGCCATCGGAGTTCCCATTGTGTAACTTGTTCGAGTTCCCTGTGTGCTTTGTCTGTTAGGTGATCAAGAGTGATGTGTCTGACTAGTTGGGTTACATCGTCGGCGTACTGTATTGTCAGAGAGTCGATGTGTAAGGGGTCGGGTAAGTCGTTTGTGTAAAGAATGTATAGTGTTGGGGACAGGACTGATCCTTGTGGGACTCCTGCATGCAGTGTGAAGTGGTCAGAGTAGGCAGGTGTGACTTTTATCCTCATTTTTCTGTCTGTTAGGAAGTTACATAGTAATTGTTGTGATTTTTGAGGGAGGTTAAAATTGGTGCATATCTTATACTTTAATCCATCGTGCCAAACTGTGTCGAAGGCTTTTTGTACGTCTTTTGTAATGAGTGCCATCTTGTATGCATCTTTGTTCATGTGGAGGGAGTTTGTGATTATATTGAGTGCGTCTTGAGTTGAGTGGTGTGCTCTGAAGCCGAACTGCTTGTAGGACAGTAGTTGTTCATCTTCAAGGTGGTATCTGAGGCGGGTGTTGTATAGTCTTTCAAAAGTTTTGCCTAAGACTTCTAGTATGCTGATCGGTCTGTAGTTTTGAAGATCTGTTGAGTTTTTGTTTGGTTTAGGTATCATGACGGCTGTGGCTGTCTTAAAGAGTTTTGGGAAGTATCCTGTAGCCAGTTGGGTGTTGTAGAGGTATGTAATGGCTGTGACTGTTTCTGGGGGCAGGTGCTTCAGGATTGCTTGACCAATATTGCTGTCACCTGGTGTTTTCTTTTTGGTTGTGTCTAGTGCTTGTTTGACTTCTGTAGGGGTGAAAGGAGCAGTGAGGGTGTGGTTCTGTGTGAGAGTGGAGGTATCTATTGTGTTGTCAGGAGTTGTTCTGTCGTGAAGTGTTTGCATGTATGTGGTGATGTTGTTTATGTGGTTTAAGATGTACCTTTGTTGTGTGGGGGGGTGTGGGTGGAAAATGTGTTCCCAGTGTTGTTTTAGTGTTTGTGCTACGTCGGCTGGCTCATTGATTTTCCTACCATTTACTAGCAGGTGATCAAAGGGGGGTTTTGCAGTTCCTTTCAGCTTGGCGATCCTTTGCCAAAATTCTCGGGGGTTATGAGTTCTGTGTTCCTGGGCAGCCTCTACGAGTTTTGCCCAGTGAACCTCATGGTCTTGACGGAGGCTGTGGATGATGTGTGTTCTTAGTGTGGTGATGTCTGTGTAAACTGGTGCTAGGTTAAGTTTGTTTAGTTCGAATCGTGTCCTGTAGCAGTGAAGTAGGCATCGAGTTCTTATGGAGGGTGTGAAGGAGTATTTTCTCTTGAACCGGTGTTTAGGAATGTGGGTATCTGCTATGGCGGTGATAGTGTTGAAAAGGTGTGTCCAGGTTTCCTCAATCATCCTAGTGGGTTGGTGTTCGAGGTTGAGTGTGTATTGTTGTTCAGAAAGTGTGGTTTTGAAGGCATCCCAATCTGAGTGTTGATACTGGTATTGAGGTGTGGTTGTTGGGAGGAGGATGGGATTGTTGGAGAGGTGAAGAGTGATGGGAATGTGGTCTGAGCCTGATAGGGGGCCGGGAGTGATGTAGTGTTGGAATTGGAGGGCAGGGGTGTTGGTGATGACGATGTCTGGAGTGCCTTTGCCGTGAGCAGCGTAGAATGTGGGGAAGAAAGGGCCAATGTGGTGAAGGTTTTTGTGAGTGACCAAAG